>NW_015505420.1:1738059-1740420 GCF_001515645.1 Sinocyclocheilus grahami
TAAAGTTTTCTTTGAGCATTCGCCGGTTCCCGCCTCCTTGTTCCCGAACTACAAACTTTGTTACAAGTACTTTTTATGATGGATGGATGCACTTTATTTTGCTTCAAAATCTTGACCACCATTCACTGCCATTATAAAAGCTTGGAAGAGCCAGGCCCAGGAAATGTTTTAATATAACTCAGATTGCATTCATCTGAAAGAAGAAAGTCAAATACACCTAGGACGGCTTGAGAGTGAGTAAATCATGGGGTGATTTTCATTTTTGGGTGAACTATCCTTTTAACAGTGGGTGCTTCTCGATGCTGAAACTGAGCTGGACAGCGATCCTCAGCCATCTTGAAGGGCATTACAATTCTCTAATTGCACCACGAGGAGGCGAGGGACAAGGGGGTGGAGCTAAGATGTGAGGAAAGGAAACGAGGATGCACAAATACGAAATGAGAAGCACCCAGTGTATTTTCTACAAATGAAGCACGTCACGGGCGCACCCCCTCCCGAAGCGTGCGATGACGTCATCACGCAGGTATTCCAAACAGACATAACTTATTTAATAAATGCACATAACACTACTTTTTTTTACCCCATAAAGCACCAATAAGGAATATTATTTATTTATTTTACAGTATTAGAAAATAAGTAATATTGGCAGCTTGTAATAACATCAAGGGAACTGTGCATAACTTAACTTATTGCAATACATCACACTTAATCCTGCAGTCAGGGATTAGCCAGATACTGTTAGCCAGGTCCATTCTGTGCAGTTATCTGAACTTGGTCACTCAGACAATAAAGACAAAAGTGTGACATCCTTATAATGCTTAAAATGTCATACATTTTGAACAAAATGTGAGTTAATTCACCCCTTTCATGGTCTAAAGAGCTAAAAGCGGTCTTTTTTTCTAGTTCACTACTCGCAAAATGTCAAAGGTACTAGCCTTTCAAAAAGGTGAACTGACATTGGCATAAAGAATGCCAGAAACATTTCTCAGTAAGCCAAAGAAAAATAAGAAAGAGACACTATTTTAAGCATGTAGTGCCGTCTTTTCTTGGAACATTAACTGACAAGAAGCAAGGTGTTCAGTAAGCAGTACAGGATTAACTATTTGCAGCATCATATATACATGAGATGAGTCAGTCTCTGTCTCTGAGGGAAACACAAGAACATAAAAACACATTTTGATTCTAAAACATTTTATGGTAATAATTTTCTACTAGTAAAAATCATTAAAGAATGCATGAGTCGAGCTAGATGTTTTCTTCAGTGGATGGTTTGTATGTTTTTAACAGGGATTGGTCATCACTGTTACCACTGAGGGTCAGATTCAGAATATAAAGAATTCAATGTAATTTTGCAATTAATAATATGTTAACAGCCAATTTTTGGAAGTTGGCTGTAAATTATATGCCTGCACCTGTGACCATGTTACATTCAATGGTTGAAACAAGAGAAATTAGTGATCTGCAACTCAACTAATCTGGGGACAGAATCTATACATTCATTATAGCAAATAACAATATGAAAACATCACAGTTCATTTGTCACATGCATTGTTGCTGTACTGTCATTTTTAAGAAACTACACATAAACGACTGCTGATATAAACACGTAAACTTAAGTTCAATTTTAGTAACAGATTGAGAAAATTGAATTTTATTTTTTAAATGATGTTACATGATGCTTAAACTTCATATAGCTAAAACTGTAAATTATACTCCTTGTTACAAGTATGGTAGAACCATCACTTCTACTACAAAAGACTGCTTTGTAAGTAATCTTCCTGATTTATCTCAATTCCTTAGCATACCCAATACCTCAGAACAACTTGATGATGTAACAGAAACTATGGACTCTCTCTCTCTTTTCTAGCATTTCAGATACGGTTGCTCCTTTACGCTTAAGGAAGATTAAGGAAATCAGTCTGACACCGTGGTATAATGATCACACTCGCACCCTAAAGAGAGCAGCCCGGAAAATGGAGCGCAGTTGGAAGAAAACAAAACTAGAGGTATTTCGTATTGCTTGGTGGGAAAGTACCCTCTCCTACAGAAAAGCATTAAAAACTGCTAGATCTGATTACTTTTCGTCTCTTTTAGAAGAAAACAAACATAACCCCAGGTATTTATTCAATACAGTGGCTAAATTAACGAAAAATAAAACATCAACAAGTGTTGACATTTCCCAACAGCACAGCAGTAATGACTTTATGAACTACTTTCCTTCCAATAATACTAATAGATACTAATAGAGATAAAATTGTAACCATGCAGCTGTCAGCTACAGAATCGCATCAGATAGTGTGCTATAGATCCCCTGATGAACAATTCCACTCATTCTCTACTAGGAGAGGAAGAGTTGTATAC
>NW_015505421.1:0-845 GCF_001515645.1 Sinocyclocheilus grahami
TTTTTTTTTTTTTTACAAATGTGTGCAAGTATTTCCACACATTCTTTTTTCATTTCTTGGGCTTTTATTTGTCTCCTTTTATGGTGGGATATTTTTTCTGCATATTTTTCTCGTTACCATGTTTATCATGGTTTATTTATCATGTTTTAATTGAGAACAATCTTCCGCAGAGTGTGATGAAATCCATGTAATTTCTGACGCTCTCTGCTGTCTGAGCCACATCAAATCACACATATATGAATGACGTTTCAGCTCATTTTCATTGAGCACAGTGACTTGGAGTTTACCTGAGAAGGTCAGATCTTATTGAACTTTTAGATATCTTAAAGTAGATCATTTAGAGACTATGGAGATAAATATTTGCAGGTGACTGAACAGGCTATATATAGCCTGTGTGTGTGTGACAGATTGTTGTGTGGCAGATGTTGACTGGGTTCCAGATGAAGTTTCAAGGGTTCAATTTTGGTTCTTTCAGCCATGTGACAAACAGGCCAAGGTGTATCTGTGAGAAGAAATTATCATAACTTTAAAGCAGTTAAATAGAATTTTCAGCAAAATGTTTATATGATTTGGAATTCATTCTTTTGATGTAAGGGACTACTTTTTAAGGTGGATAAACATCCAGTTACACTGCTGTTCAAAAGTTTGTGGTCGGCAAGATTTTTTTAAAATGTCTTATGTTCATAATGGCTTGCATGTATTTGATCAAAAATAAAGTAAAACTAATATTGTTGATTTATTTCTAAATTTTCAGCAGTCATTACTTCAGTTTCAGTGTCACATGATCCTTCAGAAATAATTATAATATACTGATTTGGTGCTCAAGAAACATTCCTTATTATTAT
>NW_015505421.1:855-1579 GCF_001515645.1 Sinocyclocheilus grahami
TACTATTACCAGATAATTCAGTGGCCCCTGGTCATTTTCTAAAAGTGGCTCTAAAACAAAGTAACATGAATATCCCTGACATAGATCTTTATAGAGCCTATTTCCTCAACATCCCCTCAGTCGCTCTGTTCCTCTGCCTTTCTGCCCCTCAGTGGGCATCTCTGTCTGGGTCAGCATTTCTCGGTTTCTTCAGTTTTCCCCTTGTGTGCGTGTGCTGCTGGCCAAATGTAGGTTAATGACTTGAGCAGCACTACTGGCAGGAGGAACACTTGAACGGATAACCCTACCCCGGAGATTTGTTGGCCATGCAGTAGTGGACTTGGACTTGTGCTTGAGCATGAGTCTGTTATTGTTCTGTAATAGTCCCACAGTGCCGAAGAGAGAAGAGCGGTCACTCCCTGCGGAGCTTTGTGTAAATCATCGGTATTCTTTTCAGCAGCACCCTCTGTTCTTCCACATGAAAGCATCTCTCACTTCCTCTCCAAAATATCAAACACTGAAATAATCAATAATAAATTATAAATGACAAAATGGAGCAGATCCAAATGTATAGCACGCAGTGTGAATCCTGGTATTCCTGTACTGAATGGAAGCCAGTTTTTATGTTAGAAGAATAAAAACTAAATCCAACTTCATGACTTTATTTATCAAAATCTCTTTATATCTTACAGCTGCAACTTCATATCTTTCTGTATCTCACAAAGTGACTTTGTATTTTGCAAAT
>NW_015505421.1:3206-25232 GCF_001515645.1 Sinocyclocheilus grahami
TATTATTATCAATGTTGGAAACAGTTATGCTGCTTAATATTTTTGGAAACTGAGATGCATTTTTTTCAGTATTCTTTGATAAATAATAATTTCAAAAGAACAGCATTTATTTGCAGTAGAAATCTTTTGTAACATTACAAATGTCTTTACTGTCCCTTTTGATCAATTTCATGTGTTCACTGAGAAAAAAAGCATACTGAGCCCAAACTTTTTACTGGTAGTGTATTTTAACAAAATATATTTTTTTAATTTTCAAAAAGAGATGGACATTATACAAACTCTGCAGCTTTGGCATTTAGCATTACATAACCTTGTAAGCCTATCATAAAGACCCTGATGACATTAAGTTATAATCAAGCTACAGTATGTACAGTTAGGTACAGCCATCATCTGTCTGTCCAAGTATACATAACGCAATTAGTATTCAAATATTTGAAGTTTCAAATACATGTCGCACTTCATCACTGTGTTTTGGAGCGAGTGCACAATGCTGAGGCTGATTGTAGTCTGATTTATATATATATATATACAGTGGGGGGAAAAAGTATTTAGTCAGCCACCAATTGTGCAAGTTCTCCCACTTAAAAAGATGAGAGAGGCCTGTAATTTTCATCATAGGTATACCTCAACTATGAGAGACAAAATGAGAAAAAAAATCCAGAAAATCACATTGTAGGATTTTTAAAGAATTTATTTGCAAATTATGGTGGAAAATAAGTATTTGGTCAATTACAAAATTTCATCTCAATACTTTGTTATATACACTTTGTTGGCAATGACAGAGGTCAAACGTTTTCTGTAAGTCTTCACAAGGTTTTCACACACTGTTGCTGGTATTTTGGCCATGCAGATCTCCTCTAGAGCAGTAATGTTTTGGGGCTGTCGCTGGGCAACACGGATGAAGAAAATAAAGACACTGTGGCTCTATCATGAGGTTATTAGTTTGGGCATCCCAACTAGACTTCACATGGTGTTTATGGATTAGATTATATTGATTTGAACTGCCAGAGTGCATATCCAGAGCTTTCTGAAGAACACAGATCTGCATGTTCTCACAATCCGTCACAGCTGTGCCATAATCTTGTTTTGACTAACAGAAATATGAATTAATTGTTTCATTTAAACTACAAAAACATCCACTGTGTTTCTAAAGCTCAACTCTGCTGTAACGCCTTAAGCCCAGTTCAGCAAAAACAGAGCAGTGTGTTCATTCTTTCTGTCCTTTAATCACCTCTTTCATTTTTTAATGGCATTGTACAAAATCATCAAAACAGATGCTGTCACATGCTTTCTTTAAAGAGACGGGAAGTCAGAACGTCAGGCAACTTTTATGCACATGTGTGTGTTGCGCAAGTGTGTGGGTGTTTGTTCTTTCATGGCGACAGGATTGTCATCTTAAATATGCTCTAATAAAAGCAGATCTTTTCCATACATGAAGACCATCAATGGATAGCAAAACGATCACACACAGGTGTACAAACACGCACACAATGATACTGAACAGACCCAGAAAGCAAAACGAAAGACAGAAAACAGGTTTTCCTGTCTCTTCTCAAAATGGATAAATTGCAGCTTTTTAGAGATGTGATCTTCATAATCTTTGATCAGTGTAAATCATCTAATTGGCCTTTTAGTATATAATTAATGCATGTACATGTACATTTTATGTACAAGCTCAGTGTTTTTGTCCATGCAGTGGAAGTCAGTGGTCACCAAAACTTTTTAGTTTCTAACACTCTACAGAATATATTAAAAGAAGAAACAAAGTCATTCAGGTTTAAAACAACATGAGGGCGAGGGACAGAATTCTCATTTTTGTGCGAATTATCCCTTTATGCATCACTTATCTTCTGATTGGCTGTAGTTTTGTCTTATTGAGCAGCAATTTCATGTTCAGTATGGACAAACTATTGCTTGTTGCTGGAAACTTGGTCGGCACATTGTTTGAGAATGTCTACATAGATTAAGAATAAAAAATCATGTTATTCATTGTATGTTATAAATCAGCACACATGGTTACCTTTCCTGTTTACAAGCCATTTCATTTGTGTGTGTGGTTTGGGGTTAATGTGAGGGTGAGTGTGAACTTTGTGGTTAAATGCAGGGTTAAAGTCAAAGGTCAAGTGTCATTCATCATGACCTGTTTAAACAGCAGTGAAGATTTTGTACTTTGCATTTCCTGTCTGCTGCTTCAGGTATTGTTCTCAGACAGAACACTAAACAGACACACTCACATTGCACATTTAGAAACAATTACTTTATTAATTTGAGAGAAAAACACATTTAAAATACCAAATGTTAATAGACAGAATCAGAATTTGTCCTTCTGATGGTAAAAAAAAAATCAGAATTGATCAGAATTCCCCTTTACAATATATTTCTACATTAGAATACTTCCAAAAACATGATATGTTGTTTGTGTGTGAAACTGATGTTACATTCAGGACCCATTAGAAATGTTTTAAGAACTTGGGGAGGCACCTTATATCCCTTTAGTGCGCCCTCCAAAATGTGCATTTACTCCCGATTTCCATCCAGACTTCTACAGGGAGGAGTTCATTTCTAATTTTTTTGGAGGGGAAGAGATGGATGCATGTGTGATTGTATGTCAGGTGAAATGAGAGAGAAATTCTGAGCTGGAGGTAAAAGAGAGGACTGCATTAGTTGGCTGTGGTCCGGCATTTCATTGGCTAGAGAATGAAGATGACTATAACAGACTCCGTCCTCATTAAAGTTTAAGTGCCTGAGCTTCTTCCATCCCCTCCCTCCATCATTCCACCTCCTATTAACCTATTCCTGCAGTTAAGACCTTTGTGTTGTGGTGGCCGGAGAGTTTGACCTGAAAGTTTTGAGGTTGAATCTTGCACCACACACACACACACACACACACACACACGTTTACACATCACTGCCGTTCTGAGGAAGTCTCTCAGAGAGCGCACAAATGCACTTTCCAGATGTGAGAATATAATAGATTTAATTATTCTGTCATAATTTCTGCCTCACAGATACAAGGTGAAATCTCAGGCCTTCAGGGTGTGCATGTGTCTGTCAGTAGGCTTTAGTGTGCGTGTTTCTGTCCGTTATGTTCGAGGTGCGTTTTCTGTCACAATACCAAAAGCTGCTGACTCTGGTTTGCAACAGACTCTTTGCCAGGGATGTCTCATTTCTGAAGGCAGGACCTGATGGAAAGCGAAGCCAGTGATCAACCTCAGTGAAACAGGAATCAAAGCCGCAGTCTCGGAGCACTCATTAGGGTACTGGAGCTTTTCTGGAACATTCCTGCATATGAGTTTCTGAGTTTTCCTGACTGAAATCATTCCTCCATGACCGATTTGTACTCTTCCTTCCTATTAATGCTTTGTACAATTCATAAACTGAGGAGAGAAAGTGTTCTCTTGCTCAAGTTTGATGAAAGACCAAATGAAACCGACCTGTGTGAAGGTTAAAGTTTAATGTTTAGTTTTTAGAAATTCTATACTTACCACAAAAACTATTTCACCACCAAAGAAATCAAACCTCTAATATTGTAATATTGTCTGAGTCAGAATCTACTTTTTGCTATCGTTTATGTTGGTTCAGTTATACATACTAGTTTAATGAGATGTCAGAGATGAATGAATGGTTATAAGAGCACACAATATTTCCAGTGTTTCATCTCAGGTGCAGGAGGTGTGCTTGGTGTGCACACAGACCTGAATATTTGATGATGTTGTCTATATCAATGTTTTGTTTGGCCTGATAATTAAAAAAGTTAATTTTATTAAAAATGTTACTTTTGCCATGTTCAATTATTTCAATATTTATGTGTATGTGTCTGTATAATGATCAGAATTTTTTTGGTGCTGCTTTTGGAGGAAGAAAGAATGGGATCATCAGAAAGGGTCATTTGTTATGCAGTTATACAGTACATTTTCATTAAAAATATGCATATACACTGTCATTCAAAAGTTTGGGTAATATTTTATAATATAAGTCTCTTAAGAAGTCTTATTCCAGAGTGACTCATTTATTATGAAATATTTCACACTTTTCCTTCTTTTTTCCTTTTTCTTATCAAAATATGTGGGGGGGAAAACATGATTTCATTGTTTTTGTTTTGACAATATGGATACTATTGCCATCCACCAGGAAAATAGCAGTACAAGTATAAGCAAGTGTTATCAACCAGTTTGATGAATTCTGTGGGGTTTTGTGGCATTAGTTGGTTTGTCTGCCTTTCCATTAGATTTACAAATTAGTGATGGGGATCACATTGTTTTTATTAAACCTAATCGTTTAATTTTTGTGAAGGCCCTGGTTCATTTAAACTACATTACAGCGCTTCCACTGCATCACATTAAAATCTCATTCAAGTTGAAACTCAGGTTTATCATGCCCACCTTTATTAAGAGAAGGAAACTATTCAGTGTGCAGTATTTACCTTCCACTTAATCAGATGTGGCTGTGTGCACCTCTGAGTAGAATGAGATTAAAGCCTCACACGTTCTCCGTGGCTCTCTAGGGTTCCTCAATGGCTCTGTTCAGGGACAGCAGGTGATGTAAGAATCGAGACTGGTAGAATGAGAAACGGGTCGACGAATCTTTGATGGAGTCTGCTGGAGGCCCAAATCACTTCCAGCTGCAGTGTGCTTTGAAGCTTTATGATCTAGCCACTCGTTCTCTTTCTCTTGCAACACACGTTTTTCTGTATCATATTGTATCCGTCCTGCAGCTCTCAGTATATTTCACTCTCTTTACAGATTTGCTGGTCGGTGCATTTGGAGTGAGTAAAGTTGTGGCCTACAGGTGAGAAAGTTTACACTTTACATAAACCATATTAATACAACATTATCAAAATGTTGAAAAATTTATATTTTTACATTTTATACAAGTACTCATGTGAAGATTTGTGACATGTGCATCATAAAAAGTTGTAATTTCGATATGAGTCATTTTTGTTTTGTGTTTCTCAGCTTTAAGTCTCAGCATTCAAATGATGCCAGTGTTATCATGAATTATAACAAATCAAAACATTGTTATACGTCAAATAATATATTTGTGTGCAGCTACACATATTTTTTCTGGCCTAAACTCACTCACAGTTTTCTAATACACTCACATGTTTTCCCCATTAGAGTGAATGGCACAGAAACCACCTGTGTTTGAGGTTTAGCTGGAAGGGAACCTGATACATATGAAGTTGTTTTTCCTCTGTTCTATGATCGTATTGAAACACATTTTTTAAATTGCATAACAGAAAATATTGAAATGTCTGGCTTCATAATGCATTCATGAAGAAATCCTTAGCTGTAGTTGACGGGAGTACAGTCAGCGAACATTATGGCATGTCTAGTCTGAGTACCCAAGACTTCGATTGGGTATTTCAGATCAGGTTTCCCTCAGAAATGTTTCAAAATAGTCCCTTTTTCCTGCCTCAAGGCCACCAAAACACACAGACAAATGAACATGTCCCAGCACACAGTCTCACACACTAGCAGTGTCTTGGTGTCAGTGTTAAAGCGATTAGCTGTCGTGGGCTCTGGTGTATTTGTGTAAGCTAACATTTCCACTGTTAATCCAGTTTGAGTGCTAGTCTCAACAGACTGAAAGTGAGACCGGAGCAGAACAGAGACTGACCTCATGTTAAGTTCTCATTTACTCAGTCTGTCTGATGTTCTATTAGAATAAGACTCTGAATGTTTAGTTTCTGTTAGTTAAATGTTTTGTAAGTGATTATGTAATACTGTGCATTAAATGTTCATTCCGTCAGAAATCAGATGTCACTGAAATAGGCGTCCTGAGAAATGACTTCAATTAGCTTTTTTAGCTAATCGAAATTCTTGTCAGTAATTTTGTATGTTCAGGTTTGCTGTTATGAGAGAGAGGTTTTGGAGAGAAGGTGTGTTGTTGAAGTTAGCAAAATGGCTAAAATCACTCGAAGCACCTTTAAAGTCAACATGAAAACAAAATGTACATTTATATTTACTTTCTTAATGCATGTTCCTGGTCTTATTGTAAACAATTCATTGGTACATTATTCTATTTTAGATTATTATTATTTTTAATTATCTTCCTTTGAAACAACTTTGAACTATCGAATATTGTTAACCAACAACCAAAAAGCTATTAGTGAACTAATATTCACATTTTCATATGAGTATCTGTTTCACACTTACATGCATGCAAAATGTGTTATGAACTGAAATTCACATTGACATTAGGTCTTGTCATTTCTTTCGATTTTTAACAGCCAACTTTAGTGGGTTCCTAATGTTCATGTACAGCTCTGAATTTAGCTTCCCATTCAAACTTATTACTGCAATCATATCATATCATATCAATTATATCAGTAATTTGTTATTTATCTTTGTAATATTATTCCAATTATATTGTCTCTCATCAATACTAGGTCAAGGCCAGTGGTCACGGTGGACGCTCAGCTGATTTTGACACCCAGAATTCTCAATCCTGAGGACAAGTCCTGCCGTATGCCCAATTCTGATGACATGGTAACCTGGTAAGTGTCAACCACATTTATCCAGTGCTAGTTACTGAAGGGTGACTCTAGTGTACTTCAAGTTCAAAAAACAAACAAACAACTTTTGAAAGTTCATGTTTTGATTAATCTATTCTAGATGAAGTGTTCAGCTGATGGGACAGTTATGTTGATCTTTAGTCCTGGTTAAGGGTAAACCAAAGCAGTCTGGGCCAAAGAGCTATGGCTGACTAGGAGGTTTTAAAGTCATGTGGTCTATAGTACCACATTACAGCAGTTTTTCTTCTCTGTGGTAAAACTTTAGTATTTCTGGAAGTCTCAATACATTCTTCCAAACCACACAAACATACACACAACCCTGCATTCTTACCCCTTTTGTGGATAGGCATTGTGTACCACAAGTAGTTTTTGGGCCCCGTGACTGTAAACATACCAGATCTGTTTGGCTGCTTGGGTTGCATGTGCCCGTGTGTTAGGGTTGGCATGGGGAAGAAAGAATTTGGAGGTTTTGGAGAGACAAACGAAAGAACTAAAGTGTGGAATTCTGCAATAACAAAAGAGTAGCTTAGTAAAATAAATGTACAAACTGTGGTTGGAAATAGAAAGACAGAGAGAAACTTTGAATCACACAGATGAACACCAAGAAACAGAACAAGCCAGGATGGAAAAACCACCACCATGGTTAAGATTGTAAACTCATGGTTAAAATTGTGTCTCGCTAGAGTTAAAAAAAAAATTATTTTTTTTTTTATATATATTATTTTGTATTCTTTCAACAGAAATTAATCAAATTTTTTTTAAATGAGAAAATTGCAAAACAGAAGTATTAATAATAATAATAATTTAAAAAAAAATAATAATAATAATCATACTACCCAGTGAAATGTAAATTTTTAATTTAATGCAATTTGTTTCTATTCTGTTATTATAATAATAGAAATATAATAACAATAGTAACAACAATAATAATAATTGTTGTTATTATTATTATCATCAACAACAACTAGTGTAATGCTTCTGTTTTGCATTTTTCAAATTTAATAAAAAATGTTATATATATTATTATATTATATTTTATTATATTTTATACAATTATATTTTAAACAGCCTACGTATGTGCATAGTGCAAAAGTGTGTTAAATGACTCATGTCAAACCACACACACAGAAGGGTGCCATTAATACTCTGAGGAGTGGGCAGTAATTACATATGGCAGATGGGCGGCAGAGTCAGAAAAGTTGCAGTGGGATCAGAGCAGGGGTCAGGAGGGGTCAACCTCCGGGCACTGGAGTGTTTGTATGTGCGCAGGCCTTGTACGTGATTATGCATTTACCCTTGTCATGGGGGAGGAGAACTAACAAGTTATTATTAAATGATGTAATTGGGGCCACTTCCTCCCTTAAATATGACTTCGGCTGAGCATTTTAAAATGCACCACTACCTGGAGGGGTCATGGCAGGGTTTGCGTGGTTAGAGCACAGTGCACAAATGCTGGATTCCATCAGGCACGGCCTCATGGGTATTTCGTGTTGTTCATGAGGCACCGCATCCAGCTGTTTATTGCTAATTTAAACTCCGACACGCTCAATGCTGGGTAAGTGTGTGTAGGGGGCTAATGGTGTGTTTCTGATTAGACATATTTGGGTTGTATGGAATGCTATGCATCAGATTGGCCCTTTGGGCCATTAAGGCTGCAGTTGTGAGTCCCCGAGCACAGATATCATTACACGTTCAACATAACGGAAATACAGTTATTGAGCACCAGCTGGAGAGGTGTGAGTGTGTTTTTATGCGCTCTCACCTTACAGCATGTGTGTCAGTGAGTTGCTTGATATGGCCTAGCATGTTTTAAATCCTCTGTCCTGGTTCTATTTGTGTTTCTTTGCAAATGAAGGGCTAGTTTTACACAAGAGCCCTGCAGCAACAGAACGGCCATCTTTAGATTCCAGTAAATTAATTGTGCGGTCCATAGCCGGGTCGTCCTGTGCTGTGTCTGGATAAAAGTATGTTTGTGTGGGTGTTTGCATATTAGACTTCATATAAATGGGCTTTTGAAATGTTATTAGAATATATAATGACAATATAGTATTTGTATGAGATCTTTGAGAAAATGAGAGAGGTTTTGTCCCTTTTTTCTGACAGGAACAGGAAGTCGCTCTTGGGCTGATCTAATTGCCACCTCTATTACCAGACTATTAAAGCGAGGGAGGGATAGGGAGATGAAGCAAGGAAAGGGCAGATGGATGAGAAAAAAAGAGGCAAATTTGATTAATTAATTAAATATTGAGGAGCACAGAGTCCCTCAGCGTTCCACGTCTCCATTCAGCTCCATGTATTAACACTCCACCTACAGTATATTCACAATCCTCTTCCTCTGATTTTTTTTTAATGCCACTTAAATGTTGTCATTGCTTTTTGGCTAAGTTATGCTGTACTAAATGTCTCTCTCTTTTTATTTCTTTCTCTCAGTCTGTCAGTAAATGTGTGTGCAAAGATCTCTGGGATTGGTATTCCTGATTATGTAGGTGAGTGCATTATTTTCTCTATTAATTGAATGCATTTTGTTTCATGTAAATGGATGTAGTCTTATCAACAAATGTCTTGAAGAAATGTATTTGGCCGTTTGTACATGTGACGTCATTATAACGGTGGAAATCTCTCTGCTTAACCTGATTCTGGAGCTTTTCAAAAAAGTGTTCAAAGCCTTAAACCAAACCAAACAACTACTAAATTAAATACAATTTTGATTCAAAGCAAAAAAATAAGTATTTCAAATAATGTTACAAGGTTACAATGTTACAATGCTAAATGAACTACAGTACACATCCCATAACGCATACACAAATCAGCTTTGACTGATTTTAAAAAAAATAAAAAATGTATACTTTTATTAAAACAAAGAAGTTTATTACTGAAATGTATATTTAAAATAAATGCTTTTGAACTTTCTATTCATCAAAAAAGTCCTGAAAAAATGTATCACATTTCCACAAAAATATTAAGTAGCACATCTGTTTTTAACATTGATAATATGAAATGTTTCTTGAGCAGCAAATCAGCATATTAGAATGATTTCTGAAGGATCATGTGACACTGAAGACTGGAGTAATTCAGCATTGCAATCACAAGAATAAATTACATTTTAAAATATATAAGAAAACAGTTATGTTAAATTTTTATATTATTTCACAATATTACAGAAGTTGTTTCAGAGTGTAAGGAGATTGACTCCATTATGTCTTTCTTATTAGAATCAGAAAGAGCTTTATTGCGTGTTATGTTTACACATACAAGGAATTTGTTATGGTGACAAAAGCTTCCACAGCACAAACAGAATGACAGTGAAAAGACTGATAATAACAGGAAATAGCAATATACAACAAATTTTTGAAGAAAAACGCAATATACAAAATAGACAATAGATGGTATTTGTGTGTACAGGTGTGTTATGTACGAATGCAAGGAAATGTAAATAAGAAGTATGGTGTGTTAAATAAATGTATGAATAATGTTGTGTATTACATGTTTATTGTAAAGTTAACTGTTCATGAGATGGATTGCCTGAGGGAAGAAACTGTTCTCATACCTGGCTGTTCTGGCGCTCAGTGCAGATGGCAACAGTTCAAAGAGGAAGTGGCCTGGGTGTGAGGGGTCCAGAATGATTTTGCCAGCTCTTTTACTCACTCTGGTTGAGTACAGTTCTTGGAGAGTGGGGAGGGTTGTACCAGTGATTCGCTCAGCAGTCCGGACTATGCGCTGTAGTCTTCTGTGGTCAGTTTTGGTAGCTGAGCTGAACCAGACAGTTATAGAAGTGCAGAGGATGGATTCAATGACTACAGAATAGAACTGTATCAGCAGCTCCTGTGGCAGGTTGAACTTCCTCAGCTGGCGAAGGAACTACAGCCTCTGCTGGGCCTTCTTGACAATGGAGTCTATGTGGAACTCCCACTTCAGGTCCTGAGAGATGGTGGTGCCCAGGAATCTGAATGACTCCACTGTTGCTACAGCAGTACACATCCCATAACGCATACACAAATCAGCTTTGACTGATTTTAAAAAAAATAAAAAATGTATACTTTTATTAAAACAAAGAAGTTTATTACTGAAATGTATATTTAAAATAAATGCTTTTGAACTTTCTATTCATCAAAAAAGTCCTGAAAAAATGTATCACATTTCCACAAAAATATTAAGTAGCACATCTGTTTTTAACATTGATAATATGAAATGTTTCTTGAGCAGCAAATCAGCATATTAGAATGATTTCTGAAGGATCATGTGACACTGAAGACTGGAGTAATTCAGCATTGCAATCACAAGAATAAATTACATTTTAAAATATATAAGAAAACAGTTATGTTAAATTTTTATATTATTTCACAATATTACAGAAGTTGTTTCAGAGTGTAAGGAGATTGACTCCATTATGTCTTTCTTATTAGAATCAGAAAGAGCTTTATTGCGTGTTATGTTTACACATACAAGGAATTTGTTATGGTGACAAAAGCTTCCACAGCACAAACAGAATGACAGTGAAAAGACTGATAATAACAGGAAATAGCAATATACAACAAATTTTTGAAGAAAAACGCAATATACAAAATAGACAATAGATGGTATTTGTGTGTACAGGTGTGTTATGTACGAATGCAAGGAAATGTAAATAAGAAGTATGGTGTGTTAAATAAATGTATGAATAATGTTGTGTATTACATGTTTATTGTAAAGTTAACTGTTCATGAGATGGATTGCCTGAGGGAAGAAACTGTTCTCATACCTGGCTGTTCTGGCGCTCAGTGCAGATGGCAACAGTTCAAAGAGGAAGTGGCCTGGGTGTGAGGGGTCCAGAATGATTTTGCCAGCTCTTTTACTCACTCTGGTTGAGTACAGTTCTTGGAGAGTGGGGAGGGTTGTACCAGTGATTCGCTCAGCAGTCCGGACTATGCGCTGTAGTCTTCTGTGGTCAGTTTTGGTAGCTGAGCTGAACCAGACAGTTATAGAAGTGCAGAGGATGGATTCAATGACTACAGAATAGAACTGTATCAGCAGCTCCTGTGGCAGGTTGAACTTCCTCAGCTGGCGAAGGAACTACAGCCTCTGCTGGGCCTTCTTGACAATGGAGTCTATGTGGAACTCCCACTTCAGGTCCTGAGAGATGGTGGTGCCCAGGAATCTGAATGACTCCACTGTTGCTACAGTGCTGTTCACGATGGTGAGTGGGAGGAGTGCAGGGGGGCTTCTCCTGAAGTCCACAACCATCTCCACTGTTTTGAGCGTGTTGAGCTCCAGGTTGTTAAGACTGCACCAGACAGCCAGCTCTTTAACCTCACATCTGTAAGCAGACTCGTCGTTGTCCTGTATGAGCCAAGATAAGTGTCGTGTCATCTGTAAACTTTAGGAGCTTGACAGAGGGGTCCTTTTCAGTGCAGTCATTGATGTAGAGGGAGAAGAGCAGTGGGTAGAGAACACATCCCTGAGGGGCACCAGTGCTGATGGTTTGGGTGCTGGATGAGAATTTTCCCAGCCTCACTAGCTGCTGCCTGTCTGTCAGGAAGCTGGTGATCCACTGGAGGTGGGCACAGAGAGCTGGGTTAATTTGGACCGGAGGAGGGTTTGGTATGATATTGTTGAAGGCCGAGCTGAAGTCTACAAACAGAATCCTCACATAAGTCCCTGGTTTGTCCAGATGTTGTAGGATATAATGCAGTCCCATGTTGACTGCATCATCCACAGACCTGTTTACTCGGAAAGCAAAATGCAGGGGTTCCAGTAAGGGTCCAGTGATGTCCTTAAGGTGGACCAGCAAACAGTCTTTCAAATTACTTCATGACCACAGACATTAAAGCAATAGGTCTGCAGTCATCTAGTTCTGTGATTTTGGGTTTCTTTGGTATGGGGATGATGGTGGAGCGTTTGAAAGCAGGAAGGGACTTTGCATAGCTCCAGTGATCTGTTGAAAATTTTAAGATGAAGATAGGGGCCAGCTGGTCAGCACAGGATTTCAGACAGGCTGGTGTAACACTGCATGGGCCTGGTGCTTTTCTTGTCTTCTGTTTCCAGAAGACCTGACGCACATCATCTTCACTGATCCGAAGTTCAGGAGGGGGGTTGCTGGAGGTGTTATTGGATCCATGGAGAGAAGGTCACAATGGGTGTGAGGTGTGAGACAGGGTTTTTCAAACCTGCAATAGAATTCATTCAAATGTCGGCCAGTTTTTGATTCCGTGCAATGCTGGGGGATGGTGTCTTGTAATTGGTGATGTCTTTCAGTCCTTTCCACACTGAAGCATTGGCTGAAAACTGGATTCTCCGCTTTTCAGAGTAGTTTGTCTTAGCCACTCTGATCTCCTTTGTCCATGTTTTTGGCCTGTTTATACAAGACTGTTTCCCCATTCCTGTAAGAATCTTCTTTGGCCTGATGGAGCTGTCTGTGTTTTGCAGTGAACCACGATGTGTCGTTGTTGTAAGTTAAATGAGTCCTGGTAGGAATGCACATATCCTCACAGAATGTATGATGTTACAGTCTCTGTGAGCTCGTCCAGATCGTTGACAGCAGCTTCAAAACACTCCAATCAGTGCAGTCAAAACAGGCTTGTAAATCCTGCTCTGCTTCATTAGTCCATCTTTTTACAGTCCTCATTACAGGTTTAGCTGATTTCAGTTTCTGCCTGTAGGCTAGTATAAGATGAACCAAACAGTGATCTTCATTCAGCCAGGTTTCTGTGAAACACAGAGCAGCACAGTTTGAAAAGTCCTTATTTATCCAGGAGAGCAGAAGAAGTTTTGTTGGGTAGAGAGCAGAGATTCGCCAGATGGATACTAGGCAGCACCATTCTAAAGCCGCACTGTGTGAGCTTGACCTGTGCTCCGGCTTGCTTCCCATACTTGCATGTCTTAAAGTGCTTGAACAGCACCACCGCTCTGCCAACTACAATGTCCAGTAAAACATCAGAATTGGGTGGTGTGTACTGGCGAATGTTCCGCAAATCATCCATGGCGAAACTTATTGTGGGAATATAACTAAAAACAGGATAAACTAACAAAAACATTAAAACAACTGTAGAGCTCCACACCGAGGCGGCCTTCTGCGACGCCATCTTGGAAGATGAAGGGAGTAGACTTTTACAGTTGACTTTTGTTTCCATGGTAACAGCAACATTTCTGATTTGTGGATGTTTCTTCATAATTGTACTTGGCAAATAAACATGGTGTTTGTGGCTTCCACATTTCAGAGCTCATGGTATATTTTGAATACCATGAATTAGGGATGCTCCGATCGATCGGCTGGAGATCGGTATCGATGGCCGATAATCACATTTTATGACTCGATCGGTACTCACCACACTTGGCCGATTTCACGAACCGATTGCAATTTGATGACGTCAACACGTGACGGCATACATGATGCGTTGGGACATAAATGATTTGGAGCAACAGTCATGTCATCACCGGTGTGGAAATGCGATGACGTTTCGAAAAACAATGAAAAATTTCCTATTTGTCTTGTATGTTTTGCATGATAATATGATGAATGGATGGTTCATTTTTAACAGCAGATTCAGTGACGTTAGAGCTGATCTGCACCTCACTGCACAGGACTGCGGCGCGTAGGTCTCCACGGCTACTGGAGCTGATCGCGGCCGCTCTAGTCAGTCTAGTCAGTGCTTGTGTTTATCAGCCAGCCGTGGCACGTTTCTGAAACTCTGCAAATTGCAGCTCTCTGCGCTGCTTGGCTAAAAATAGTCTTTTGTGAGTTGTCTCAGCGTGGAGGACGGACCAAACCTCGTCAGAGCCATAAGGGATAACGGTAACATAACACGCTGATCGTGGGCTGCTTTTAAATGAACATTTATTTATAAAACAAAATATCTTCTTTGGCCATATTAACCTACACAATAGCATTAACACAGGCTTTACTCCTTTTAAACTTTATCTGGAATGTCACCATTTCTGTCACAGCAACTTCCCGATCAGGCGAACGAATACACACACACAAAATCTTCTACCTTATGAAAAAAAATTTATTTAAAAAAATTGTATTTAATATTTGCATCATTTATGATTTATTTTATCCTCCCGCGACCCAACCGCAAATAATCAGAATGCATTTTTTATTACCCGACCCGTGGATATAGGAAAAGCAAAATATGTTTGCTGCGTAAATCAGACGGACTTACTGAAAATGCTAATTCATTCTCTGCCAGCAGGAGCTGCTAAAAAGCGGGAGAAACAGGTTGTGTACACATCAGCGCTGAGCTCACAAACGCTGCTTTATCAGGCATATAACATGCAAGTTGAAATAAAAATGACATCGAAAATTTTCTAAAGATAGTCTTCCTTCAGATATACAGTGATATAAAAACACCCGCGCCTCGTTTTGATTTTTAAACGTGCAGAACATGCTCATGTTTATTTAACAAAGCCTTTTGGAAAATCCGTCAGTTTTGATATTGTGGCGAGCGCCACAAATAAATAAATGTATGGGAAACACATCCCACAGCACAACCACCTGTGCCCAACTTCAGTCTACTCATCACCTTAACTTTAACTGCGTTTGTAGCCGGCGCCATAGCCAGACTGATAAACAAACACAGACTGGAAGTTAACTTCGGGCCAGGCGCGTATGCCCGATGAAACAGTCTATATAAAGCTTGAAGCATCAGAATCGGCATCGGTATCGGCCGATCACCATGACAAGAATTCGGTACTCCGTATCGGCTGCAAAAATCCTGATCGGAGCATCCCTACCATGAGTCAATTTCTCTGTGGAAAAATGAATGAGACTTATATAATTCTAATGTTGCACTCTATTGCACAGGTTAATAATGAAAACAAGTGATTTCATCATCCATTACACACTGTCCCATGGTGCTTACTGACATAGAGATATTTTATTGTTTTCACTTTTATGTGTTTTGCTCAGTGTGAGTTTGTGTGTCTCAGCACTCGTTGAACATCTGTATGTAAGTGGCTTCAGTAATGGCCAAAATGGCGAAGGTGCCAAACTCAGTTAAAACAACAGGCAATAAAAGCCTCTTTCCCAGCACTTCTGAATGCAGGCCTGTTAAAAATCAGTGCATATGGTTTTGGAGATGACAAAGAACAGGTGTGGCTGTGTGCATTCCTGTGCCTGTGAGAGTGTGTGTGTGAGGCACACATTTGATGGAAGCACTATTTGATTGTTGTTCAGAAGCCCTGGTCATTAACCTTAGGTAAGTGCCATTTTTACGGCCCAAACTTTTTAATTCCCGAGCAGAAATGGCATGAATTAAAGTCTGTAAAGTTGGAGCTAACAATAGCATGCCTGTCTCTCTCTTATAGCTCTAAGAATGGACCTGCAGCTGGACTGGCTGAAGCAGCGTGGAGCAGTTAAGAGGATCTTGTTCATGGACTCTCACCAGCACCAGAGAACCCAACAGTTGGTTCTGGGTCAAGGGGACCGCCAACATTGCCACAACTACTCTGTTTACCTGCGGGTGAGGCTTATAGTCCACACGCAGCACAGAATATACCTGAACTGGCCTCATTCTTCATGATAAATTCTTGTTTTATGTTCACTACAACTGAACCCATGGGAAAGTTAATTGTGAGCCAAACCAAGCTCCTAGTACAACACGGCTCATCTGGATGGAATAAGCAATGTGAGAACCCCTCCATGAGAGTGTCTCACAAAAATGAGACCAAAAATTCTGCTGGGCCTAGGTGACACAGGAATTAAACACAGTCTTAAGTGTTTCTGGGTGTTTATATGATAACACAGGCCATGGGAAATACTTTTATTTGCCAGCTCAATTTGACTGATAAAATCTCAGGCAATATGACCTATCGCTATGATATATGGCAGATGTATCCAACAAACATCCAACAACATAAGAACAGAAATTAGAAACAGGAAATTATTAAATAATAATAAGAATAATAAATTGGTTATTATTGTATATATACTGATATATAGTTATTATTATTATTATTATTATTATTATTATTATTATTATTATTATTAAATTAAATTAAATTAAAATTATTTTTTTTATTATATTTTATATTACCGGTATCACAAATTTCCAACAACAGAAATGTTCATTACTATTATTATTATTATTATTATTATAAAATTATATATATATATATATATATATAATTATTAAATAAAAATAATATAATACTTTATATATTATTACTATAATATATGACAGATGTAAAGCATAAACACCCTATAACTTAAGAACAGAAATTAGATAATTATGAATACGTAAAATGTTTGTTATTATTAGTAGTAGTATACATTTGTATACAATGATTAATTATTATTAAATACAAAAGTATATTATATATTTATTTTTACATTACATTTTATTATACATTAAGGTCACAATTAAAAAAAAAACATAGGCATGAATAGCAGTTCACAAAGAATTTGAGAAAATATTTGTGTTTGTAACAATTTGGATTTGTGCAAATAATGTGTGTGTTTTTATGCAGCAGCCTCACACTATAACAGCCTTGCAGCTTTTGTGTTCATAAGCTTTTCTTTAACAAATCCTTGTGCATTTCTGTTCAGAAACATAAACATACATTCTCATTTTCTCAAATCCTTGTAACTTATTCAATAATTGTATTTATTTTCCTTGGCTTTCTGAGGCAAGCATGTTCATACAGCAGCTGTGATTTTTCTGTCATTTAAAGGAAACAGATTGATGTCAAAGGACAAAAATAATCAAACAAGTGAAGTAGAAGAATAAGTAAAGTGAAACTAAGATGAGAGGAAGAGTAATTCAGTTGTTTGCAATCCACCTCTCTTTCTTTTTTTTCTTGCTATGTGTGTAGGATGAGGGAGAATTCAGAGATAAGCTGAGTCCTATCAGCGTGACACTGAACTACAGTCTGGACCAGAACTCCCCTCCACCTGGCCTCCAGCTGCGGCCCATTTTGGACCACTACAGCAAGACCTTCCACCATGATCAGGTCTGCATGCAACAGGAATGTTTACCATTGTTTGTGAGAAGCTGCATGTGTGCATTCATGTGCAAGTTAAATAATTCAATAAGGATGACATGCAGGGTTTAGATGAAGTGTTTTCTTTTTTTTCTTATAAAAAACATGACAGCATCTTGTTGTCTGATATAAACAGTTAACTAGAGAAAAAGTAATACATAGTTAAATTCGATGAACAAACAAAAAACGGGAAGAGAAGATATTTTTTTCCTCTCCCTTAGGCAAACATCCTGTTGGACTGTGGGGAAGACAACATGTGCATCCCAGATCTCAAACTTTCTGCTAAAATGTGAGTCAGTGGGTCTGATGCATACAGTACATGTGTGTGCCATTGGCCAATTGTTTGTGTATGTGTTTTGTTTGCAGTGTTCTAACATGTATCAGTTGTTTGTGTTTTATAGCAAGTCATTCTTTGATTTTGGCCTCATATAAGAAGTTATTTTAAATATAGGTCTGATAAATTTTTTTTTTATAGGGACCGGACTGAACTTATAATCGGGGATGACAACTTGCTTATGTTGTTCATTAATGCAGCCAATGAGGGTGAGGGGGCATATGAGGCGGAGCTTCATGTGACCCTCCCACCAGAGGCGGACTATATTGGTGTGGAGCGCAGACGTGAGGTAAACAACATTACCCACTATCCTTTTTGACTGTACATATACTGTATGTATACGCGCTTAACTCTGGTAAAACGGTGGTGTTGTGTGATGTTTGTTCCAGAGAGGCATGTTAAGGGCGGGTTTTAGAGTAGTTCTGCAGGGCTACTGACCTGAGAGTGGAAACACAGCTTGATTTTGGCCTTGCAGCTCAAGGTTCAAGGCTATTGGCTCTGCCTGGCCTGTTGTTAGCCCTAGATTTTATTTATCACGTGAGCAGAGTGAGTCGAGCTGACTGACAAGAGTGAGGTGAGACAGACGATGGCAGAAGATTGTTTAGAAAGGAAACGCAAAGGCACCTGTTTGGCAATATTTTAGATTTTGAAAAGTCTATTGACTGGAAGTTTTTTTGAAACATTCGTTTCTTATTTATTTGGTTCCACCATGTTTGCTGATTACTTTATTTAAAATTGGTGTATTTTATTTTACATCAAGGTGTGTATATGCCGTGCCTTCAAGCTTTCTTATTCGTTTTGCTAATAAACGTTCTATGTTTCTTATTTATTTGGTTCCACAGTGTTTGCTGATTTTCAGTTTTATATTCCTATTTAAACTTTGTGTAGCCTAAGTAATTTGTTATTTTATTAGGCATATATGGTGTATTTTTATTCGTTTTGTTTATAAAAGTTCTGAGTTTGACGTTGTTGTTGCTTGAATTGAATCAACGCAGAATTGCCGCTAATTTGAAAGTGAAAGTAAAATGCACACAGCACTTTTTCAAGCTATTTGAAAGCCAAGAAATCTGAGGAAAAGAGGGAAAACTCAAACGAAAAATAGCTTGATGCCAAATTGCGGCAATTCAAATGCTGCTAATTTGAAAGTGAAAGTAAAATGCACACAGCACTTTTTCAAGCTATTTGAAAGCCAAGAAATCTGAGGAAAAGAGGGAAAACTCAAACGAAAAATAGCTTGATGCCAAATTGCGGCAATTCAAATGCTGCTAATTTGAAAGTGAAAGTAAAATGCACACAGCACTTTTTCAAGCTATTTGAAAGCCAAGAAATCTGAGGAAAAGAGGGAAAACTCAAACGAAAAATAGCTTGATGCCAAATTGCGGCAATTCAAATGCTCCCCCCCCCCCCCCCCCCCCCCCCTCCCAACAGTGATACAGGTGTTGTAACACGTAGATTAACCAATGGGAATATATCCTCACCGTCACAACCCTAGTCTCAGACTCTCTCATTGCTGTGTTTAGATTATTACTCACTCGCTGTATTCTCATCTTCCAGAAAACAGCTCATGCATGAGTTTATTTTGCTCATTACAGTGTATAAATAATTTACATGTTTAATATGAATGTTAGATGCAATATAGGTCTATCTGTCTATCTATCTATCTATCTATCTATCTATCTATCTATCTATCTATCTATCTATCTATCTATCTATCTATCTATCTATCTGAGCTCAGGTCTTGTGAAATATCATATTTACTAAATAGCTTTAAATCCATCATGGTAAAATGCTAAATCTGTAATCCATTCTGACCCAGAGTTAAAAACACAAACATGAGCGCTGCAGTGTCTTTGATGTAGTAATGAGGCAGGAATGCAGTGAATGTTGATCTAATTATGGGTAAGGTTTCTTATTAAACATAGCCTAAAACATGCGTCATGTCTAGGTGTTCTCAGTAATGCATTGCTAAGATCTAACGGACTGTTTATTTCATTTCATACAGTCCTGCATTCACTTATCTTCATTCATATCTTCTGCTGTCATTCCATCATCCCGTTCGTGCATCTCTGCCTCTTCCCGCATGAGACGCTGGTGCTCTCTGGCACTGACCACAAAAGATCTGATTGCTCTATGTCTGTCAGTTATGATTTTAACAGAATTCAGTGTATAGCTGGTAATTGCAGCACGTGTTTGAGAGTGGCTCTTAACCCTTTAGAACCTAAAGCTAAAATAGGCCGTTTTCACTCATTTCGTTTTTTTGAGTATAAAATTTTAACACAATGTGGTATCTTCAAGTGTAAGGTGTCATTTTTTTTCAGAAAATGATTGGCTTTCAGGAAATTACAGTTATTGTACATTATTGTGTGTGGTGAGTTAGTAAATAGAATTGAAATAGACAAAAAATTAAAAAACGGGAAGAAATTTAACTGCTTTTTATTTAGAAAAAATCTGAAAACTCATGAACGAAAGAATCTAATGCCTCAGTCTTGAAAAAGGAACTATAATACATATATACAAGTCTTTTTGGGACACTAGATTGCACAGTTTTCACTCAGGAGACATTTGTTTTACCCCAGTTCTCCAGGCGTTTTTGGATCCTTCAATCCAGTCATTTAAATGTGGTGCTCTCTGAAGCAGTTCCTGTCTAACTGCAAACATAGTCCCACATCACATTCCTGGCACTTCCATGGGGTGCTCCTTTTGCATCGTATGCAACGACGCCGACCCATGCTGGCCCTCTCTGAAAGGTTTTGAGTGTTACTCACAGGAACAGGCAGATGATCACATCTCTCTCTCGGGCTGCCATCCAGGGGAACACCTGTGAGCTGAGCAGCTAGCAGCTCCTGAAAGTTTTGCCGTGTCATGCACTTGTCATGGTGGATGGCACACAGCTCTTTGTGTAAAATGAAGCTGTTGGTCACTGCAATGTCTAGGAAGTGCTGGAAAATTGTCATGTACCACTTCCGTGTTTTACGGTGCACAGAATTTGTTCCGAGCATCTGGTCAGAGGTGTCAACTCCTCCCATATACTTATTGTACTGCTGAACTGCTGTTGGCCTGGGAACAGGGACCTTCTCTTTTCGCCCATCCTCTGTCGTCTGCCACCTTAGCACAGTCTCCCCGCTGTACACTGTGTGGATAGTTGTGCACATGGAGACCTCCCTTGTGTCCATCCACTTCACAAACAAAAGGACATCATTTCTGATCCAGCGAATGGAGCCTCTTGGTGATCTTTTGTTCAAGGCATTTTGTTTGGTTGAGGGAACACCAACTCTTCCTTCTCGATAAGTTCCACATGTGCCAAATCCCAGCTGGTGCAGATGTCGAAAGAGGAGAGGGCTTGTGTAGAAATTGTCACAGTAAATCACATAGCCTGACCCCAGGTAGTCTCGGTTCACCAATGATGTGACAACATCAAAAGACAGGCCTTTCCCAGATGCAAATTTTGACTTCCCAGTGTAGATTTTGAAGTCAATGGTGTAGCCGTTGACATCAGCTAACACAAAAAGTTTTATGCCCCACTTAGTAGGCTTGGCCTTCATATATTGCTTGAAGGATATCCTGGCTTTGGTGGCAATCATCCTCTCATCAACAGAAATGTGCTGTCTAGGATGGTAAATAGACATGCACCTGTTCCTCATAATGTCCAATAGTGGTTGCACTCTGTGGAGACAGTCATATTCCTCTGTGCCCCTTTTCTTGTCATTTTCTGCATCTTCCATTGGATCACTGATGTGCAGATTGCAGGAGATTGCTAAGAAACGATCCCTGGACATCACAGTAGCAGGAAAGGGAACATGAAACAAAGTCTTCTTCCTCCAGAAGTCCCTCACTTTTGGTAGATCCATCACACCCATGTAGAGAAGCAGACCTATGTACTTCTTCATTTCTTCAGGGTATACATCAGCCCATGTGAATTTCCTACCCCTCTCCAGATTTCTCACCGCATTCTTGTTTGTGTTTGCACACAAGATGTTTATGACCTCTTCGTCAAAATATTGACTGAAAATATCAAGTGGAGACTTTTTTCCAAATGTGAGTGGAGGCTGCACTCCAGGTATTCTTTTAGGAGTAAACCTTGGAATATTGGGCACTATATCAGGATCTGCATCTGTGTTCCATCTACCATCATGTGATACTGGTGAGAGGCTACGTGATTCCTCAAGGCCATGAATGCGCCCCCGGCTACGGCTGCGACCACTGCTATGGCTGCGACCAC
>NW_015505421.1:26084-33833 GCF_001515645.1 Sinocyclocheilus grahami
CTCACACCCCCCCCCCCCCCCCCCCCCCCCTCCCAACAGTGATACAGGTGTTGTAACACGTAGATTAACCAATGGGAATATATCCTCACCGTCACAACCCTACTCTCTCATTCTCTCATTGCTGTGTTTAGATTATTACTCACTCGCTGTATTCTCATCTTCCAGAAAACAGCTCATGCATTTTGCTCATTTGCTCATTACAGTGTATAAATAATTTACATGTTTAATATGAATGTTAGATGCAATATAGGTCTATCTATCTATCTATCTATCTATCTATCTATCTATCTATCTATCTATCTATCTGAGCTCAGGTCTTGTGAAATATCATATTTACTAAATAGCTTTAAATCCATCATGGTAAAATGCTAAATCTGTAATCCATTCTGACCCAGAGTTAAAAACACAAACATGAGCGCTGCAGTGTCTTTGATGTAGTAATGAGGCAGGAATGCAGTGAATGTTGATCTAATTATGGGTAAGGTTTCTTATTAAACATAGCCTAAAACATGCGTCATGTCTAGGTGTTCTCAGTAATGCATTGCTAAGATCTAACGGACTGTTTATTTCATTTCATACAGTCCTGCATTCACTTATCTTCATTCATATCTTCTGC
Organism: Sinocyclocheilus grahami; assembly: GCF_001515645.1. NCBI lineage: Eukaryota > Metazoa > Chordata > Actinopteri > Cypriniformes > Cyprinidae > Sinocyclocheilus > Sinocyclocheilus grahami. The sequence continues at coordinate 26,701 of NW_015505421.1, forward strand.
TGTCATTCCATCATCCCGTTCGTGCATCTCTGCCTCTTCCCGCATGAGACGCTGGTGCTCTCTGGCACTGACCACAAAAGATCTGATTGCTCTATGTCTGTCAGTTATGATTTTAACAGAATTCAGTGTATAGCTGGTAATTGCAGCACGTGTTTGAGAGTGGCTCTTAACCCTTTAGAACCTAAAGCTAAAATAGGCCGTTTTCACTCATTTCGTTTTTTTGAGTATAAAATTTTAACACAATGTGGTATCTTCAAGTGTAAGGTGTCATTTTTTTTCAGAAAATGATTGGCTTTCAGGAAATTACAGTTATTGTACATTATTGTGTGTGGTGAGTTAGTAAATAGAATTGAAATAGACAAAAAATTAAAAAACGGGAAGAAATTTAACTGCTTTTTATTTAGAAAAAATCTGAAAACTCATGAACGAAAGAATCTAATGCCTCAGTCTTGAAAAAGGAACTATAATACATATATACAAGTCTTTTTGGGACACTAGATTGCACAGTTTTCACTCAGGAGACATTTGTTTTACCCCAGTTCTCCAGGCGTTTTTGGATCCTTCAATCCAGTCATTTAAATGTGGTGCTCTCTGAAGCAGTTCCTGTCTAACTGCAAACATAGTCCCACATCACATTCCTGGCACTTCCATGGGGTGCTCCTTTTGCATCGTATGCAACGACGCCGACCCATGCTGGCCCTCTCTGAAAGGTTTTGAGTGTTACTCACAGGAACAGGCAGATGATCACATCTCTCTCTCGGGCTGCCATCCAGGGGAACACCTGTGAGCTGAGCAGCTAGCAGCTCCTGAAAGTTTTGCCGTGTCATGCACTTGTCATGGTGGATGGCACACAGCTCTTTGTGTAAAATGAAGCTGTTGGTCACTGCAATGTCTAGGAAGTGCTGGAAAATTGTCATGTACCACTTCCGTGTTTTACGGTGCACAGAATTTGTTCCGAGCATCTGGTCAGAGGTGTCAACTCCTCCCATATACTTATTGTACTGCTGAACTGCTGTTGGCCTGGGAACAGGGACCTTCTCTTTTCGCCCATCCTCTGTCGTCTGCCACCTTAGCACAGTCTCCCCGCTGTACACTGTGTGGATAGTTGTGCACATGGAGACCTCCCTTGTGTCCATCCGCCGACACGTTCGGTTTTAAAGGGTTAATGCAATTCGCACAACTACATTAGCTGCTCTTTTGGGAACAGACTGGTTACAGTTTGACACTGTTTTGGTGAGAGGAAGTGGTTGCCAGAGGAGGGAGATGGAGGAAAAGAGAGACTGATGTAGGGGGTTGACGAGATGACAGGGGGAGGGCCTCAGTGATGTATGATTTGATTACTATCAGATAATTCATCATGTACTTTCTCTCTCTTGTTTCCTATACTCCGACCCTCCCTTGACTCTCCAGAGACCTGTTTTTATTGTCTTTTGTTAGTTATTGACCGGGTTTATTATTGCCCAGTTTTGTTTTCAGTGATGTCATGCACCGATTTTATTATTTTTGTTTTATTTTACTTTATTTATTTATTTTTACAGTTTAGAAGTAATGTATATGATTATAAGATTTGTTAGTCTAATGGTACAATTTTTTATTTGTATGCAGATACACAATAACATGCAATTACATTTTTTAAGATTTAACTACTGTTTTAATATAATACATTTATTTAATATTTAAAATAATTATTCAAAAAAAAAATTTTAAGTTCTGAAGGTGCATTATGCTTCTGTTTGTGTTCCTTAGACATTCAGCATGTTGTTCAACACAGCAGTTATTATACATTAAATAATGAAGAACTTAAGGCTTTTTTCTCTCTGTCTCAGGATCTTCAGCGGCTGAACTGTGAGCACAGGACAGAGAATGATACCAGAGTTGTGGTTTGTGACCTGGGAAACCCAATGGTGACTGACACAAACGTAAGAGCCATGTCGCACAAACTCTATTGATATGATGTAATATGCAAGTTTGATTCGAAAATGAATTAATGAAACATACAGTACTCAATAGTAGTACGATGACAATGAATTGTTGGCCAATGCTTTGCAATTGTGTGGTACATACTTATGTTATGGACATATGGTGTATAATGTGCTTTCTTGCATTACAGTGACGATAACAAACCTCAGTACTCGAGGGAGCAATAGAGTTTCCTTCAAATGTCTGTGCCATTAAACCAGATATGTTATCATTCAGATAGCAAACCTGTCAACAGACTAACTATTAGTCTAAACGTTACTAACTTGCTCAGCAATCTTCATTTCAAGCAATTACCCTTATACAGCCACCATGACAGAAATTGACATAAAAGAGAAAAAAAAAACTTGTGGCAACTCTGAAAATGCAATACTTGCTTTGTTGCATTATGAATTGGATTCTGATGTATTTGTCAACACATAAAATTGGGCTTTTGTTTATATACTTGTGTAGAGTTTGTATTATTGCGTTCTTGCATATGTTTTGGGTCTTAGCTTTCAGTGAGAGCTTGAATCCTTCAGTGCATTAACATAAATGAGCAAGACAGAGGGAGGAGGATTTTAGAGGGGTGAGAAAAGGGTAAGACAGCATATCGGTTTGCCCTTTAATAGGCAGATATTTAGTAGCACTGTCAGTTTGCTGAGACTTCAGGTCCTGTATGAGACACCTGCACATGCATCACACACACACATCTCTTGATCCTGTTCAACCAAAATAGGATGCTGAAACTGAAGGATATTCAGTTGAATTAGAAGGTTTTTTCAATAATGAAACAAGAGATGAGTGCATAAATGCGTTCAAAGGTTTGGGGTCAGAATGTTTTTTTTTTAAGAAATTAATGCAATTAATACTTTTATTCAGCAATGAAATAGATCCAAAGTAACTGTAAAGACATGTATAATGTTGCAAAAGATTCTATTCAAAAGTGAAAGTGAATCCTGAGCAGCGAACTAATTTTCGGCAGCCGCAGCACCCCGGTTGGGAAACACTGATCTAAAGAACCTTTTTCAACTATAAAGAACCTTTTGTACAATGAAAAGTTTCCATGGATGTTAAAGTGTCTTCATGGAAGTACAGATGCCAATAATAAAAAAAAACTATTTTAAGAGTGTATATAAACGTAAAAGTATTATTTACTATATTATTTACTCTCTTATGTTTCTGAACATTCGTTTTTACAGTGTATTTGACACACATACCTGCATCTTTATTAACCAGTTTACTCCTCTCCTCTTCTGTTTGTTTGGGTTGCAATGCTTGTTAAAGCAATTGAAATGTAATTCGTCTGTAATTTGATGCATAGCTGGTAAATGCTTTGGCTCGAGCTGTGCCAGCTCATTGAGAGCAGAGGCAGGGCAGAGAGGTTTATGACTGCATTTACTACAGCAGGTCAAAAGATGTTGCTCATAAAATATAAATCAGAGCATCACAACTGAATAGGCAAAAATATTACCTGTAGATGGGCATACAATATGAACCTGCGGCTTTAAAATGGTATTAGTCAGTATGTGTGGAGACAGTTAGCTGGATACTCAGAGCTCTATGTTTTTATATGTCCAGTTGGCCTGTCATAGCAGTGGATTGTGGGTTTGGAATAGAGCTTGTAAATTCAAAGAGAGCCAAAAAGAGAAATGTGTCATTTTTTGATGTTACAGTATTTTCTTCTGTCAAAACCATTCATAGGGCCCGCCTGGACCACTAGATTAAATCAGCACAGCCAGCGAGGATCGAATGCAACTTTTTTGGAACGAACGCAACACTTTCGAACGAGCACACCTTTTTTTAAACAACAAAATAATGGCTGTTTCGTGGATTGTTGAGAAAGTACATACGTTCCTCTCATTGATAGCCGAGGAGCAGTTCCAGAGAGAGCTTGATGGGACGACACGGAATGAAAAATATTTCAGGAGGTTGCGGCAGTAAAGACGGTGCAACTCTAACGACATGTCTATAATCCCGCCCACTCTAAAGCGGTACTAAACTGCAGTGGAAACGCAAACTGAGCCGAGCCGTACCATAGAGTGGAAAAGTGCCATATGGGGACTGCCACCAGCCGGACCAGTGTCTGAAGCACGTGTGAAACAACTCCAATCCCATTGGCCCACGTAGCCCATGACATCACAGGCGTGTGCCCGGAAGTATAAGAGGGCACCTTCGGAACACGTCACCAACTTTTGTTGTCTTCAGGAGCTGTTTGTTTGACAGTGCGTGTGATAGCGTTATAAAGAAACCAAAGCAAGTAAACGTATTAGAAAGTGTGTGCCTCTGTGTCTGAGGTTTCTGACACCCGAGGACACACTCAATCTATACTTTATGTGTCTTGGTGAGGAGCACACACATTTGGGGCTCGAGGACTCTGAATGCGCTCATTGTGAGAATTTACAATGAGAAAGCTCCGTTCGTGTTTGTCACTCTTCTCGAGGGATGAGAGACAAGCATCTGCGTCTCGTGGTTCGGGTCCCTCTGGAGGCATGGCAAAGACTCAGATCGCGGGGTTCACAGGTCGAGCTTGCAGAAAAGGATTTTCGGCAGCTCCGCTGAAGCGGTGGTTAAGAAGTTCAGGGAGGCGATGGTGCAGTCCGCTGCCTTCAGGAGGCTCATTCCCCGCCGTCCCAAGTCATCCTCTAAAACCTCTGAGGGGGCTGGTCCATCTCAGTCTGAGGATCATAGGCAGGATCAAAGAGTAATGTGGCCACTCGAGCCCCTCCTCCCTCTAGGAGTCAGGCACAAAGGCAGGCGAGCACTAAGAGGAAGCGTTCTGGTTCTAAACCGCACTTAGCTTCTAACACTTCTTGATGCACCCCCACCCACACCCCCGACTAATGTTGCTCTTATGTGTTTCGCTTGTTGGTGAACCACTGACTGAAGGTCCAGTCTCTCCCTTGTGATGTAAGCTTTTTTTCAAATACTCACAGTGGTCGGGCTGCCCTCCTTATCAGGGTTTTTCAAGTAGACAAAAGGTCAAAGGACCAGACCTGAGCCTCTTTCTAGCCGTCTCCCCTGTTAGGGTTTTAAATAGATGGTCTTAAGCCTAGTCAGGTAGTAGGGGTGGGCTGCCCCCCTAAGGGGTTTTTAAGTGAGTGGTCCCCCTGGGCCCTGCATGTTGCTTTGGCTCATTGTAACACAGCCTTCTAACGATAGCGGTGTTCTTAGCTTGGTTAATGGGATGTCCCTCCTGATTGGCTGGGTTCCCCATTTTTCCGAGTTATGTTAGTGGCCCCAGGCGTCAGTTGCTTTCCCCCTTTCTGAGGGAAGGTTCGGTGTATGTCTGTTGCTTCCCTTGGTTCTCTCCCACCAGGTGAACAGGCATGCGGCATGGCTGACTGGGCATTCCGCTAGTGGATGCAGCGTGACTTCCCTAGAAGGGGAATGTCTCAGGTTACACATGTAACCATGGTTCCCCAGGAGAGAACGAGAGACTGCCTAGGGCTTGTTTTCACGTCTCCTTCAGACAACCAAGTTGGTGACGTGTTCGGCAGGCACCCTCTTATATTTCCGGGGGCCCGCCTGTGACGTCACTGGGTAAGTGGACCAATGGGATTGGAGTTGTTTCACACGTGCTTCAGACACCGGTCCTGTTGGCGGCAGTCCCCATAGTGTCCGCTAGAGGACTCAGCATCTCGTTCCCTCTGGGAACCATGGTTACATGCGTAACCCTAGATGTTATTTAATATACATGAGGTGCAGGATTTTGGACCAATAAGTTTCCAGTGTGGGCTGGGCTGTGCAGCACAGTGGCGCTGAAATATTGTTATAGTGTTCATTAAATATAAGCTGAGTTGCAGTTATTTTATATATACTAATAATGAGTTCTGTATTGTCCAATTAGATGCTGTTACGTCATTACACGGGGACTAGCTCACTGGTTGTTTATGTTTAGCGTCAGTATGCTTGCAGGCTCCAGTGCGGATGGTTGTGGTCAAACCCATCAGCACTGGGCAAGAGCATAAACCCCACTGTTGTAAAGTTATGCTTTACTAAGTAAAGTTCCTTCAACGGATTATCTTTGTTGTGTGCTTCTCTTTACGCCTCCACGGACACTGATAAACTAACATTACAGACGAGAGCACAACAATATAAACCAAGTGACAGATGAACCCATTCTCATTTGTTGATGTTAAGGATGCTTAGAATATTAGCATGATTAGCATTGCAATTTATTATTTTGCCTAAATAATGCCAGATAGTGGTAGGGCAGAAGCAGTGGTAGTTTATTTGGTAAACCTGTTTGGAAACAGTCATTAAAGGCATAGTTCAAACCTGTGTGACTTTGTTTCTTCTGTGGAACACAAAAGAAGAGAAAGAGAGTTGTTTGGCTCTGTGACCTGTTAACATGTTCCAGATTTGGAAAAAGGGGATGTAGTCATGGTGACAGGCTTCATCATGAGCTAAATTATCATGGCACCAGCGGAGGAGGGTGACAAGGCCACAGATCCCCCAACTCACATGCAACAAGCAAAATGAGAAACATGTCATAAGCTCACACTCACACATCGTCGTCACTAGTGTCACAAAATAATTGTACCACACATGGAATCAACGTGTAGCCTGTGATCAAATGCAATATGTTTTTTTTCCTTCTTTTCTGTTTTCTTCTTTTTCAAAACTTTCCAAACTAGCCTTTCATAGCCCATAAAATGGAAGTCATAACCATGTGGGTGCGGCTCATTCATCACAAATAGGGCATCACAAGTCCAATGTGCACAAAACATGTTAGTCACACCTCCTCAAGCAGTACGAGCATCACATACGGTTCCTGTATGAGGAACAGCAAAGTTTGGTACTGACCCTGTTCTATGAAGTAGAAGCTTTGGAAAGGAAGTAGAAGAAGGAGTAAAAGTCACAGTAAAGCCATTTAAAATATTACAAAATATTTTTTTCTAATAAATGCTATTCTTTTGAATTATCTTTCGCAAAAATGTTAAGCAGAACAAGTTTTTTCAAAGTTTATAAGATAAGAAATATTTCTTGTGAACCAAATCAGCATATTGGAATCATGTGACACTCAATACTAGAGTAATGGCTACTGAAAATTCAGCTTTGCCATTACAGAAACAAATTACATTTTTATATAGATTTATTTATATATATATATATATATATATATATATATATATATATATATATATATATATCTCACAATAATATAGTTTTTT
>NW_015505421.1:34960-42797 GCF_001515645.1 Sinocyclocheilus grahami
TATATATATATATATATATATATATATATATATATATATATATATATATATATATATATATATTTCACAATAGTACAGTTTTTACTGTATTTTCAATCAATTAAATGCCGCCTTGGTGAGCATGAGAGACTTTCATAAACAATGAAATATCTAATCTACCCCAAACTTTTGAACAGTACTGTATGGAGTGTTCTCACCTAGTTCTCACATGATATCTTCATTCCTACATCCTCCACTGTCAGTCCCATGATTCTGCAGGTCAGGTGATGAATGAATGACCCAGCAGATGAACAGCAAATAAAACTTGCAGGTCCATTAGTAACCTTTGTTATGTTTCATTTTGTTATTCTTAAGTTATATTTCTGGGCATTTTCTGCCTTTATTAAATAGGACAGTTAAGTAAAGACAGGAAGTCATCAGAAGTGCTGCCCATAAAGCTTTATCTCTTTTAGCTCTTAATTTTATTAAACCAAATAAACCATCAGTCTCACAAATGTGAATCATCTTTTCTGAAAATGCATTAAATTCACCGGTAGTTTAAAAATAAGAGTGTAAATGTCTTTAGTGAGCCATAATTCATAGAAATCTGACTTGACACGCCCCATCTATTACTCTCACTGTGGTATTCAACGAAGAAGGGAGTTTCATGGTCTGTAAAATTAAGCACACTGAATGAGTTTATTGTTTCACTGACTCCTACCCATTTAAACTAATGTCACATTAGAGTGATATAGAATCACAGAATTTGGGAACAGTGAATGGCTTTAGTCTCTATCCACAACAGTTGAAAAGGATTTCCCAGCGTCATGAAGCAATATATTATTTCATGAGAGAGTGGGCTGATATTTTAGGGGTGATACACTTCTGATGACACTGTAAATAATAGACTGACAGGCTAATTTTTTGGCTTACATTGTTCTTGGTTTTTAATCAAATGCAATCATGCCATTTTCATGCTTTCTGGATGCACTCTGTCCAGCTTTACTTAGTCAATCTGTAATCCATCTGAAAAAATACCATTGCACAGATGTATTCAAACACAGTGCTTTTGGATGTACGTGTTTGTGCTGCTTCGAATGGAAACTGCATCTTACATTTCATTCCTATGTTGTGAAATGCATTTAAACAAACACACTTGAGGAACCTGTACATTTTTCCCGTGTTATACACTAGGTTTCATTAAAACTTTCGATTTAAGAGTTATTGTCTCATTAGTGTAATTAGATGATTACTGTTGCCACAGAAACATGTGAACCAGCCCTTGTAAACTCAGAGAGACGTGGCCTTCATTTGTGATTTACCAACTCTCTGGGTTTTAAAAAAGGACGCAAGACCACAAAAAGATGCTCCATGGCCAGTTCCCTCTTTAAAGTTTAACGGCACTTGTTACTCTCACCCGTCTGTTATGAGGGGGCTTTGTAGTAAGGAAGGTTTCCGCCTGGGGAAGCTCATTTATGGGGCTTTTATGGAGTTAGCACATAGCCTTTAGCTAAAGGACTGACCTTCATTATCCATCCCAGCAACCATTATCAGACTAATTCTAATGAAATACACCATATGGACACGGTTACAGCCAACGAGAAAGAGAGATGATTAGTGAAATTTTACTATTTGTTTGCGAATGAAGATTCAAGTGTTTAGACTTTGTTCAGCTGAGCAGAAAAACAACAAAATATATAAATCAGAGAAAAAGACTTTATAAATACTTGTTTTTTTAAGAGCTGGCAGACTTTTGACTGTATGTAGGGCAAATTGCAATTATATAAATACACTGGTAACACTTTGCATTAAGGTTTCAATATGTTAACAATAGCTAATATGACAGCTAATGCAAAAGAATAATGAGCTATAATTTTACATCATAAACTGGTTTTTGAGACATGTTTGGTGTGAATTGCCCCCAAGTCATATAAATTAACATTAGCACTCTAGAATACTTCCTTCTGATTGGTTAAGCGTGATATTTGGTGGTCAATAGAGATGGGTCATTCATGAACGACACGATCATTTTGCCTCTGTCACTTGACAAATAAAGGTGAACTATTATTTTTTTCACATATTTTATCTTTGGCTGCATTATATTTCCTAATACAAATATGAAGATATAACATTTTTAAACTAATAAATTAAATGACTTTGATACACATTAGTGCATTTTGCTCCACACAATTCAAAGTTATGTTAGTAAAATGATCTGATATTTACATCACTGGTCAGATATTGCATATTATCATCATCTTTTGCAGCGCTGTATATCATGCTGCTCACATTCACGTATCATACAAACGAAACTGGTGCCATTTTGCATCGCAACTATTTACTGTAGTGAAAATGACCTTTGATGACTTTAGTATAAATATTACTGTAATATTGTTGCAGTGATCATCTTGTTGCTAGGGCAATTGTTTTGTCCATTGCAGTTGCAGAAGCTTTAAGAAAATATGCAGGTAAACGTATAATATAATTTTGACTCACGTCAGTATTTCATGTCCAAGTTTTTATTGATTTACTGAGTGACCATGTAATACATGTAATACTAGTTTATTTGTTGGTGGTATAACAGCAGTGAGACTGTCCAGACAGGCCCCACACTCCTCCCTCCAGCATGTAAGATGGCACAGTGTTAATTGTGGTGGGTTTTTCCCTGTATGAGACACTGGGGTTAGAGCTCTATTCTGTTTTACTGAGCACTTACAGATGTCCCTTAAGCTTTTGATGTCTTCATGTTTTTCCTTTTCTTCTCTCTCTGGCTCTAGTTGTCAGTTGGTTTACGGTTTTCTGTACAGAGGCTGGAAGATGCCCCTCCTTCCATTGGCTTTGAGCTGCAGATACACAGGTACAGTAAATATTCCCCTTCATTTCACCTGTTTGCAAATTACAGATCTGCAAGTTGCTTCTTTGGTCTTCAAGTAAGCATAATGTATTCTCACTGAGATTATCTTTGACTCACACACACACACACACACACACACAATCATACACATTTCTGGCCAAATCATTGTCAACACCAAAGTCCTTATGTTCCCACTGGTCATAAAGTTATAAAGTGAATAAGTATGTGTGTCTAAGAAGCTGAACACATTGCCGGCTAACATTTCTGGTACCTTAACTTGTAATTTAATTTAAAGACCTCTTGCACTAATCGTGTGTGTGTGTGTGTGTGTGTGTGTGTGTGTGTGTGAACATGGTAAGTGGTGTGTGTCACTTTGATGTATGTTTTAGGGGATCATTTTGTAAGCAAGGGCCCCAAATGTTGGTCGTAATAGAGTCAGGGCTTCAGAACAGGAAGCTGAGTGTTGATAAGATGTCCTTGGATGGGTCACAGAAAATGGATGGCATATCTAAAGAAACTCTGTTTGTCTATGTGTGGGTGTATGTAGAGAAAAATTACAATTTTGGAAAATATTGGGGGAGTAGGTTCTCTGGTTTTTGGTCGTGTTTTGCCATTATTAGTGATGGGTCGTAATGGTCAAATAGCCAACTAGTTGAGTAATGAGTTTGTCTATTTTATATATGAGCAGTATCACACAAGTAGCTGTGTGATATCACTCTATATCAGCATGGCTGTGATTCAGCCATAGGCACAAGGCTGCATATATTTTCTAATATAAATTATATTTTATAATATAAATGATTAAAAAAATCATGTAACATGAACATGTAACCTGACTTATCGATTTTGAAGTTTTGTATATCATTGCATTGTGTTTTTAGCAGAACTCCCCACTTGGTTTGCATGTCCTTGGTCATGTTCTGTTAAGCTCAGGGGTGAAGTGTATTTGTTATAATAACACTCCTCACTGGGATGTTACTCACACATGTTTAATGTGCACATGTTAGTTTTGGGGTGTAGAGATGATTGCCAGGCTGCTCTCAGAGGAGGGATATTTCCCTAAGGGTTTAATTAATCACTGAACCCTAAAGTCTCTCAATAACTCAGAGCATGGTTAGGTCAAACAGGAGGGCGAGTCTAAGGGTGTGTATGTGTGTTTGCCTGTACATGTGAGCGTGCACATGTAATATGTTTGCACTTAAGTGTGTGCAGTATGAATGCATTTGTGGTGTGTGTCTTATCTGTTTCGGCATGTGCATCTCTGGAGAATAGAAACATCTTCTGCTGACTAATGTTGGCCACATGTTCCTCTGCCCACTCTGATTTTTCAATTTGAGACAGAATGAGAGTGAGAGACAAAGAGGGGGAGGGGGGGGACTACAGATACAGAGAGATAGAAGCCAGGTGTCATGCAACAAGAAAGATTGTTTTGTCTTTCAATTCTTTTAAAGTTGTGTGTCTATGGTTGGTAATAATGGATTTTTTAATTTTTACTTGTGAAAATAATTTATGTAATTATTAATTATAAAAACTTCAAATAATATACAATATTGTTCAAAAGTTTATGGTTGGTAAGATGTTAAAATTGTTTTTGAAGAGGTCTCTTATACTCACCAAGGCCACATTTATTTAATCAAAAATACAGTCAAACTGAAATATTGTGAAATATAGTTACCATATAAAATAACTTTTCTATTTTAATACATTTTAAAATGTCATTTATTCATGTGATGGCAAAGCTGATTTTTCAGCATCATTACTCCAGTCTTGCTTGAGTGTCACATGATCCTTCAGAAATCATTCTAATATACTAATGTAAATTTATACTCATTCTAATGCACATTTTTTAAGAAATAGAAATATCTTGTAACATTATATAAATTTAGTGTTTCTTTTCTGAATAAAAGTTCATTTCTGACCCCAAACCTTTCATCACTCGTGGACTTTTGTATATATCTACGGAGCTGTAAATAAACGATACCTTGTACAAAAGTGCTATTGTGGGTAGAGCCATAATTTTTACAAATTTACACTTTTTACGTCCCCAAGCGAGTTGGTGGTTCTCGCATTATCACAATATAATTTAAAGTATAGAATTTATGTATTGGTCTTTTTCTACTTTATAAATAATTAGACGTTTATTTTAAATTGCTTGGATTCTGATTCTCTCAGGATGGAAATATAGGTGCTGGAATCAAGGCATCACATTTACTGACACATTTACTAAAGATTTAGTATTTAATAAGATTTTTAGACCTAAATGAATGAAACAAAATCTTACAAGACTTCAAAGATTCTGAGGTCTCATTGTTCCTTTCAGTCACACAGTGACTTTTATGACATATAGTAAATATGTCATTTTTTGTGAGCCCCAGTTATTCCACAAGATCAAAGTTACATTTGTCAGACATTTATTGTTTTTTTTTTTCTGTGCATTCATCCTCTCTTTCCACTTCCTAGATTTCCTGGAAATATATATATATATTATAATTTACTTTTTATATATATATTTTTTTTTTTTTTTTTGCAATTTACGTCAATGTTTTTAACAGCTGCATAGTTCTTAAAGTGACATTTAATAAGGTGTGCATCAATAGCAGATATAGGCTATTAGGACAGATTCTGAAATTACACGGCCAAAAAGGCCAAAAAGAGGCCCATAAGAATTTCAAATACAGTACTGTTTAATTAAATTGTAATTACATTACTTTGTCACACATTAGAAAACTAGTAAACATAGAGTACTTTCAATTTTAGCATGTTGCAAGTTTGCACTTCTTTTTTTGCATTATCACAAATGATAATTTGACAACAGGCATAAAGTCCATCTGTTGTGTTTGTCCACACTCTCTGGGTGAACTTCCACTTCTATAATATTTGCATTCATTGTGGTGACATACTGTATGAGACAGACGGTCGTCTGATATACTGGTATACGTGTGTGGCTGGTGGGGATACTGTGGTTTTCACTTCACAATGACTGACGAGACAGTTGACTCGGGAACTCTAGGATAGTGACATTCATCCTCTCATTCTTGCATTCTTAAAGGACAGACACGCTCACAGAACACAGATGTTCCCTGCCTCAGGCTCACACATGGAACTGTTCAGTAGTCTGAGACACTGTGGGCCAGTTCACTGTGACCTATAAAGAGCATTACTGTCTCATAGTACACACTACATAACTCTATATTACTGACACTTTATTTTAAATGTTACCTTGATAATGTAGCATAAAGAATAATGTTTATAGTAATAAAGATTCATATTGCAAATGAACAATATATTGTTTGTTTCTCTGAACAGCTCTAATAAGGACAACTCCAGAAGCGTTCCAGTGAATTTGACTCTAAGCATTGCAGCGAGAGCACAGGTGGAGATCAGAGGGTGGGTGTCTCTCGTTATCTGTCTCTTTCTGTCTCACTGAGCCGAAAATGAGCAGTCCCAGTCCTTTTTCAATAAAAGAACCCAGACTGCCACTATTTGCCTGTTCAGAGGGATCCACTGGACCTTTATAACTAACGCTCACTAAACACTTCTGTTTGTTATGGATGATGCATTAGCCAATGTCATCTATTATTTTCATTCAATCAAATTGTTTTTTGTTTGTTTGTTTGTTTTCTCAATCAGTATACTGTTTCACTTGGAAATCTGCCACGTTACAAAATTAAAACAGGTTTTGAATGGTGTTTATTGGCAAATATGTAAGACTGTATATACTCATTTTTGCATCTTACAGTACCTGTTTATAATGAAAATCATCCTCTTTTTTTCCTTAGTGTGTCTCACCCAGCTCAGGTTGTTTTGCCTTTTCCTCGATGGGAACCCAAAGAGAAACCTGTGAGAGAGGATGACGTCGGCCCTCAGGTTCAACACATATATGAGGTGCAGAATAAACAGACACAAAACATTATTGATGAACATGGAGTGCTTCAAACACAGGAATAGAAGAGAGAGGGTATAAAAGTACTGGAAATAACATGCTCTGTTAAATGGCCAGTAAGCAGCAAATATTCAATACATTGGTGTAATCAAAGGGATCCACTAGCATACACACACACACACACATACACACACAAAGTACAAACATACAAGTCATGCCAAAACTTACCAGCCTAACTTATTAACATATGCTGAACACACTGAGTGTGAGTGGATTTATTAAATTTTTATCTGAAAGACAGTATAATTTTATGATTCAATATTATTTTTAACAACAACAACCCAATTATCTCTCCAACAATAAAATCAAACACTAATCTATTATAAGAAATCTGGTACGCTTACCACAATAAACTTTCCCTGTGGAGTGTAGTACATTCAGCTAGCAAAAAACAGCTTCTGGAAAGCTATTTATTTGTTGTTTGCTTTTTGGAGACTCTTGGCCTCTTTGTGCTGCAAGAGGGCCTCACTAAACACCATCTGTCCTGCGGCTATTAATTTTTTAATTGGCTGTAATGTTGGCCAGACGCTGTACAGATGGTTTATGTTAGAAGCAGCTTCAGCTCGGGTTCAGTCCAACTGTGAATGCTAATGCTAATGCTAGCCCAGAGTGTTTAATTAAATGTTTATCAGTTCTTGTACATTCTTCCGTAATAAATACAAATCTGATGATTAATTTTAATTGATTTGGCATCAACAGCACTCCTTATGAAAATCTGCCATAGTTTTATTATAGTTTTTTTTAATTCAATATCAGCATGGTATGAATAGTAATATCAGCCATTTATTGGTTATTGGCTATAATATGAAAACAATTATCAGCCCATTGGTATTGGCCATAATTTTCATACCGGTATCTCGATAAATGTTTATAAGGGAACAACTCGAATATTTTTAATAGATTTAAATTAATTCAGTTTATGCTGATTTTGTTGTTAATCTCTTTTTGTATTTCTCTCCCTCTTCCCAGTTACATAATAAGGGTCCGAGTTCAATAAGCAGGACTGTGTTGGAGGTGGGCTGGCCCAGTCAGTACCGTGAGGAACACCTCCTTTATGCCCT
>NW_015505421.1:51549-53996 GCF_001515645.1 Sinocyclocheilus grahami
ACACACACACACACATACACACACAAAGTACAAACATACAAGTCATGCCAAAACTTACCAGCCTAACTTATTAACATATGCTGAACACACTGAGTGTGAGTGGATTTATTAAATTTTTATCTGAAAGACAGTATAATTTTATGATTCAATATTATTTTTAACAACAACAACCCAATTATCTCTCCAACAATAAAATCAAACACTAATCTATTATAAGAAATCTTGTACGCTTACCACAATAAACTTTCCCTGTGGAGTGTAGTACATTCAGCTAGCAAAAAACAGCTTCTGGAAAGCTATTTATTTGTTGTTTGCTTTTTGGAGACTCTTGGCCTCTTTGTGCTGCAAGAGGGCCTCACTAAACACCATCTGTCCTGCGGCTATTAATTTTTTAATTGGCTGTAATGTTGGCCAGACGCTGTACAGATGGTTTATGTTAGAAGCAGCTTCAGCTCGGGTTCAGTCCAACTGTGAATGCTAATGCTAATGCTAGCCCAGAGTGTTTAATTAAATGTTTATCAGTTCTTGTACATTCTTCCGTAATAAATACAAATCTGATGATTAATTTTAATTGATCTGGCATCAACAGCACTCCTTATGAAAATCTGCCATAGTTTTATTATAGTTTTTTTTAATTCAATATCAGCATGGTATGAATAGTAATATCAGCCATTTATTGGTTATTGGCTATAATATGAAAACAATTATCAGCCCATTGGTATTGGCCATAATTTTCATACCGGTATCTCGATAAATGTTTATAAGGGAACAACTCGAATATTTTTAATAGATTTAAATTAATTCAGTTTATGTCAATTTTGTTCTTGATCTCTTTCTGTATATCTCTTCCTCTAGTTACATAATAAGGGTCCAAGTTCAATAGGCAGGACTGTATTGGAGGTGGGATGGCCCAGTTGGTACCGTGAGGAACACCTCCTTTATGCCCTTCAGATCATTACTGACGGACCTGTTCACTGCAGTGTTAACGGCTCCCTAAACCCGCTGAAGTTAGAGGTAGCACATGCACACAAACTCTTTTCTCTCTATCTCTCTATCCTCCTTGAGAATGTCATTCTTAAAGAGATCCAATGCCAGAAGAAAGGGTCTGCATCCACAGTTTTTTTAACAATGCTTCGTTGAAGTTGAGCCCCTGAACAGATCTTTTCTCCTACACAGAGAAAGTTATTTGCTTTAATGTTTCTTTCTCCATCTGCGTCACATCTTTCTCTCTCTCTCTCTAGTCTGTTCCTTGCTGTCATAAATCTCAGGTTTCTGTGCTTTTACTAATGAGCCTCAAATAAATGTAAAAGTATGACTGCTGAGTCCTGCTTGTTTTTGATCAGAGAGTGTTTGACTAATTCTGACCCCTCTGCTCTATTGACTGGACTTTATCGCTGTTCAGATTTCATTTGAAGTCATTATAAAGCGTCACAACGTCCTCATGAAGTCTCTGTGCCTTGTAACTGATCTGCGTTCGTGCTGAGTTCAGAATTTTAACCACCTGGACTGATATTAGAGCTCTTTTCCTGTGAACTTTAGAGAGCGTTTTGGCCAAAAACTTTGTGTCTGCCTCTCTTGCCACATTCACACAGTGACAAATGCTATTTATATAGGCCATGATATTTCATGTGTAATTATTTTATTGCTGTTATATTTAAAAATTCATGACAGTTTTGTTACTGTTAAGCAAAACTAAAAGTATTAACTATTAAGGAATTTATAATTGAAATAAATTAAATGTAGAAAATTAGAAATGCTGCTTTAGAATCTAACTGAAATAAGTAAAAGTACTAAAATTAAAATAAGTATAAGTAAAGAAAAATAAATAAACTTATTTAGATGTAACAGGAAGAGAGATATGAGACAAAATTAAATCGCAGACTTTTTCTCTCATTGTATGTGTTTGTGATAGAACTGCTCAAATATCAACTGCCTGATGGTGGAGTGTGTTGTGGAACGCTTGGATCGAGGGCAAAGCGCAGTGATCAAGTTCAGATCTCGACTCTGGGCTCACACCTTCTTACAGGTACTTTTATCACACAACTGTCCTTGCATTTCTTGCTAATTGGACAAGAAAGTCTTGTTGGTTAACCTCGTTAAAGGGATAGTTCACTC
Organism: Sinocyclocheilus grahami; assembly: GCF_001515645.1. Taxonomy (NCBI): domain Eukaryota; kingdom Metazoa; phylum Chordata; class Actinopteri; order Cypriniformes; family Cyprinidae; genus Sinocyclocheilus; species Sinocyclocheilus grahami. The sequence continues at coordinate 53,665 of NW_015505421.1, forward strand.
AAAAATGAAAACTGAGTAAGCATTTACTCATCCATGTCATTCTAAAAATGTATAACTTTCTTTTCTATGTATAACAAATATATATATGAATATATAAATGTAAATTGTGAATATATAGAAGTCAATCAAAATATATTTTTATAAATCTGAATATATAAATGTAAGTCAGAATATAAAGATAAAAATCGTAAAGGGGTCATATGATGCTGCTAAAAAGAACATTATGTTGTGTATTTGGTGTAATGAAATGTGTTTATGTGGTTTAAAGTAAAAAAAAAACACATTATTTTCCACATACTGTACATTATTGTTTCTCCTCTATGCCCCGCCTT
>NW_015505421.1:54063-79492 GCF_001515645.1 Sinocyclocheilus grahami
CCAAAACTCGCGTTTGAATCATCAGTGGCAACGAAAAACACAGCGGCCTAGCGTGAGGGGAAGCCCCGGCTTAGCGTGCGCTGAGGCCGGGATAGAGTGAGCTGAGGCGGGCTGGACTCCGCTTTGTCCATGGTGAAAGCTGAAGTATTTCCTCATTGACCAGCACGGATCAGCTCTAAGCATGACGAAGCGATATCATCCTCTTTTGGAAGACCAAACAAAGTAGTTTCGCTTTCACAACGAAGCACACAGCGTCTTCAGGACATGGCTGCAGCGTCAACAATACTACAGCGAGAATAAAAGTTACGCCTTCTTTCTTTGCGTGAACATTTGGGCAGCGTTATGCAAATCTTCCCAGATCGTGATGTAGGTATGTGGGGGTGTGTTAGAATGAGCCGTTTTAGGTAGGTGTGGTTAACTCTTAACTTTTATAAAGAATATCTCTTTGGTTTTGAGACTTTAGTGTTTGCAACTTTACAGATCTTCTTTATGCACCAAGAGCTTGTAACACTCCAAAGAGAAAGGAAAAATTGAAATCGCATCATATGACCCCTTTAAAGTCCCTGTAAAGTCAATTCTGAGAATTGTTTCTAAACGCATTATAAATGTTACAAATGTATTGCTGAAACGCATTGAAAAAGACTGAATTATGTAGTACTGAATACTGGAGTTAGACCGTTAAACAGTTTTTCACCAATTCTGTGTTCAGGATTTTTTGGGCGGGGCTAAAACAGTGGCTCGATGACGCGCTGGAGCCACCAATCATGGCCCCTCCCCTAACACTATAGGTTTCAGCACAGACAGTGGACACGCCCCCAGCGTTTGAGAAAAGAGGATACCGCCCATTTTTTCGAGATTTTGATAACTTATTTTATGTACTTAGCGGACTTTTTTATCATTCAAATTTGGCTGAGTGGTTAATAATACATTTTTCTGTTGTGTGACAAACTCAGAACACATACTTAATATTGACTTTACAGGGACTTTAATATATAAATGTAAATCATTTGTAGCTATAATTCTGAATATATAAATGCAAATTGCAATATATAGATATAAATCTTAATAAATAGATACAAAACTGAATATATAAATATAAATCATGAATATATGTATAGAAGTAAATTTGAATATATATATATATTTAAAGAAATTATAAGTTTTAAAAGTACATGGTATGTAAAACTTAAAAAATAGCCAAGTACATGGCTATTTTCTAATTTGTAATATGTATAAATGTAATTCATGAATATAGTTATAATTCTGAAAATATAATTGTAAATAGGAATATACATTTAAAAATTCTGAATATATAAAAGCAAATATGAATATATTCAATCTCAATATAATTATATCTTTATTATCTGACATACCAATAGACATAGGTTCTTTCTTTATTTTTTTTTCAATGAAAACAGAATGCCTAAACATCCTGTATACATGTATCAGTGCAGATATTGTACTAATTATTAATTAATTATTGTAAGTGCATATCGCTTATCTTAACCAAAAGGAGTATTTTCCCTTACTTGAAAAAAGGCTGGTGGTGCCAAAAGATCCTCACAGTCAGTGACAGTGTTAATACTTAGCTTTCTAGACAATTCAGCATGGCTTATAGAGCTGAAACATAATCTGTTTACAAATACTGATTTTATTCAGACAATTGCAGCGGCATGTGAGACTTATAAATATACATTCCCATTTAGAATTATAGTCAGAATAACAACTATATATTCACAATTTACATTTATATATTCAGAATTATAACAACATGTTCACAATTTACAATTATATATTCAGAATTATAACAACATGTTCACAATTTACATTTATATATTCTGATTTACTTCTATATATTCTGGTTTATATTTATACATTCTGATTTACTTCTATATATTCAGACATACGACTGTATATTCTGATTTACATTTATATATTCAGATTTTATGTAAGTATTTCCTCTTTGTCCCTTTATAATAAATACATACATACATACAGTACATACATACATAAATACAAATATCTCCCAAAGTTCCACAGAAGAAAAAAGATGCATACAAAACAACACACACACACTGAACACCAAAACATTCTTCAAAATGTGTTATTTTCTATTCCAAAGAAAGAAAGTGATACAGTTTGGAAGAACATGAGTTGGAATAAATGATGACAGAATTTTCGATTTTGGGTGAACTGTCCATTTAGGAAATCTGCTGGGAAAACCAGCATCCAAAGTACAACATCTGCTGGATACAGTCTATGTAATTACAGAGAACGATGCCGCATGGAATCTACTGTATTGTATAAACATTAACAAACTGTCACAGTGTTTTAGATGTTATCTTCACAGTATCCCTGTAAAGTCCAGCTGGTGATTTTCACTTCTTAAATCACTGTATGATCAAAGGCTCTTATTAAACTGCGTTTACACTGACTGTGATTTTCAGCAACAAACTGACCAGCAGTGATTTATTTTCAATGAGAGTTGGCTATTTGAGCCATCATGAGAGACCATGGCTGAAGCAACAAAGTTCAGCAGAGTTCAGCTTTATGCAAATGCACAGTGACATAATTTGTCAACTACCAATGGGAGTGCAGACAGTGAAGTGTACTGAACTCCTAAGTGACTTAAAGAGATCGTTCACTCACCCTCATGTCATTCCAAACCTATATGACGCTCTTCATTCTGTGGAACACAAAAAATATATTTTGAATTATGTTTCAGTTAATACAATGAAAATCAATGGGGTCCAATGTTCTTTTCGGACCCCACTGACTTTCATTGTTTTCAAACTGTTAAAACATTCTTCAAAGTATTTTCTTTTCTGTCCCAAAGAATGCCACACCGATTTAGAACAACATGAGGGTGAGTAAATGTTCATTTTTGAGTGAACTATCTTTTTAACGTGGTGTTCACAGCCACCCTTCCTTTCTGAACACAACAAAGTGTTGTGTAACCCTCAGATGTTAGGCTAGTGTCACAGGAGATGACATCACCAGACTAGTTAGACATTTTAGACACCTCAGTCACCTCAGTTATACCCTGACATCATAAGAAGAAATGCCTTTCATCTCATGTCCACAGAAACCAGACACATGTATGAGAGCATGTACACTGGTGTGTCTGCAGGACAGTAGTGCTGTATGCATGTGTGTGTGAGTGAGTGATCCTATGAGTGAGTGCAGGAAGTACTTTAAGTTTTAGTTTTGCTCCTCTTTTGACCACTGCTTCTCGCTAAGCCTCATCCATGCTGAAGCTATTACAGCTCAGCGCCCTGTCAGACACTCGCCATGTGCGTTCTGTTAATGTTAATCTGACATTTTCCTCTTCTGCGAGGGACCAGCCCTCTATCTCGCTCGCTCCGAGATGTTTCCATGTGTATTGTATTTATGCTAATCCGTTGCTTTCCTCTGGCAGAGACGGAATGACCACTACACGCTAAACTCCACAGTGTCCTTTCAAGTGATGTCCATGCCTTATCGGATCAAAGCTGATTCACTCCCACACCAGAGCAAATCAGTGAGTAATCTAGTGTGTTTGTGTGGGTGCAGACTGAGGAACGTGGAAAACAACAGAGGAAAAGGAGAACGTGGATTAAAACGAGAGAGAAAAAATATTCTCAACTGAGTTTTAAGATAGACTAAACACTGCTTAGTTCAGTCTGTTTAACTTCTTATGGAGTAGTTTGAAGCATGGAAGTTTCTAACATTCCTATTATTTGCTGTCTGGCAGTTTTTCCTCTTTAGAAATGAGTGGAGATTATAGAAAATCATCAGGAGCAAAATCTGGAAATGTTACGAATCAAATTTGAACTCTCTATTTCCACAAGAGCACCAAGATTCAATGTTTTGGAATGTACACTACAGTTAAAAAGTTAGGGATAAGTTAATTTAAATAAAAAATATTTTCATTTAGCAAGTACACATTAAATTGATTAAAAGTGACAGTAAAGACATTTATACTGTTACAAAAGATTTTTATTTTAAATAAATGCTGTTCTTTTGAACTTTCTATTCATCGAAGAATACTTTTTAAAAAATGTATCACTGTTTCCAAAATATACACTGAACAAAATAATAAATGCAACACTTTTGTTTTTGCCCCCATTTTTCATGAGCTGAACTCAAAGATCAAAGACTTTTTCTATGTACACAAAAGGCATATTTCTCTCGAATATTTTTCACAAATCTGTCTAAATCTGTATTAGTGAGCACTTCTCCTTTGACGAGATAATCCATCCCAACGCTGACATCAGCAAACCGCTCACCCACACGACGCCATACACCCTGTCTGCCATCTGCGCTGTACAGTGAAAACCGGGATTCATCCGTGAAGAGAACACCTCTCCAAAGTGCTAGACGCCATTAGGGATACTCCGATCCGCCTTTTTTGCCTCCGATACCGATTCCGATACCTAGGGTTCGGTATTGGCCGATTCCGATCCGATACCAGTGAACATTTAAATAAATGTAGAATTTATATATCTCTGTGTGTGGCGTCTGCGGTTGTGAGGCCGGTTGGATGTACTGCCAAATTCTCTGAAACGCCTTTGGAGACGGCTTGTGGTAGAGAAATTAACATTAAATTCACGGGCAACAGCTCTGGTGGACATTCCTGCAGTCAGCATGCCAATTGCACGCTCCCTCAAAACTTGCGACATCTGTGGCATTGTGCTGTGTGATAAAACTGCACATTTTAGAGCGGCCTTTTATTGTGGCCAGCCTAAGGCACACCTGTGCAATAATCATGCTGTCTAATCAGAATCTTGATATGCCACACCTGTGAGGTGGATGGATTATCTCGGCAAAGGAGAAGTGCTCACTAACACAGATTTAGACATATTTGTGAACAATATTTAGGAGAAATAGGCCTTTTGTGTACATAGAAAAAGTCTTTGATCTTTGAATTCAGCTCATGAAAAATGGGGGCAAAAACAAAAGTGTTGCATTTATAATTTTGTTCAGTGTATTAGAATGATATCTGAAGGATAAAAACTAGAGTAATGACTGCTAAAGATTCAGATTTACCATCACAGGAATAAATTACATTTTAAAATTGGACATATTACCATAGAACGTTTGTGGTATTTTAGACATGTACCATGTTATTGTATAAGTACATTGGAGTACCATTTAAATACAATGGGATCACCAGTACCAGATGATACCATGTGCTGTTACCACCACAGTACTTTTTTGTAAGCCTCTTTATGTATTAACAGCATTAGGGCTTTCTAAGTGCTATAAACATAATACCCACACTTTCCTCTGTGTGTGTGTGTGTGTGTGTGTGTGTGTGTGTGTGTGTGTGTGTGTGTACTATATAAAACTGACAGAAAGAAGGAAATTAAATAATAACAATAAACAAAGCTTTCTGAAGGAGCTTCTGTTACATTTAGTTGTAAAACGAGACAGAGATGAGAGGCGATAAGGGAAAGTAAGCTATTAACCTGATTTATGCATGCTAATCTCATAGCTACATCAGTGCTAGTAAAAAATTAATGACCTCTGTGTTTTTGTGCACTTGTGTTTTTAAGATTGGCACATTTGTGGTGTGGGCCATTCCTGATGTTTCTTTTGCCATTCCCCTGTGGGTAATAATTCTGGCTATACTGCTAGGTCTGCTGGTGCTGGCTATGCTTAGCCTAGCAATGTGGAAGGTAGGTTGATCTAACACACACATACGCACAAATACACAGTATCACACTGACCTCCGTATCGTCATATCGTTAACTGATAATAAACAAGCTGTGTGTTTCATAGCAAGCACACAACGCAGAGGTCTATTGTAGTATGGTTAATGCGTGTACATGCTGGACAAAGCCAAGCTACAGTCACATTATCTAGGTTTGTTATTCCGACTTCAGATGGGCACAATTTCAATTAAGGACTAAAGTGTTTATGTGAAATTATAAAAAGACAAATTAATGCTTTAGTCTGACTGAAACTGAACTTTGTATGTTCATGTAAACGTACAAAGGAAATACATGCTCTCAGAGTGTTTCATGTGTATGTTGGCAATAGTCTTGAAGAACAGCTAAATGCGTCTGTCTGTGCTTCAGTGAAATAACAAAACAAAGGAACTACAGGGGGTAAAGAAAGAGATGGCTGTTAGAGATAGAGTGAGAGAAGGAGATGGTGGAGGAAGTAGAAAATGGGGTTGGAGGAAGTGAAGTGAAAAAGAGTTATGGGGATCGCTGGAAAAACTTGATGGAAATTGGCCAATCGGATTAACAGATAAAGGAGAGAGAGATAGGGAATGCTGTTGCAGTTGGGCATTAATGAGCCATTTGAGATGTTATCAGTGTTTTGTCTGCAGGGCTGTTCTCAGGCTCTTGATTGGGTCCCTATGGAGGAGACCTGCCCTAATTGGCTAACATGTACAAACACACTGATGAGTGACCAGTGTGCGTGGGTGCACAAGAGGAAAATATCAATCAGATGCGAGGGGGCTTTTAGACCAGTTGTGGCTCTAGATTTTAGTTTAACACAGGCCATTATATGTTTTATAGATAGTGTCACATAAAAGGGATTAGAAAAGTGAGGAAAACATGAATGTGTCCCACTGAGAATACAATGTAATAGCCCCCTCTTGTGGTGAAATTGGTTGTTGACAAAGTGTTAATGAACTTTTTTTTATCAACATCAACGTTTTGAATTAATATACAGTATAAATTGTATTGTATAAGATGTGTGTGTGTGTATATATATATATCTTATACAATACAATTTATATATTAATTCATACAGGGATGGGCAGTATTTCAGAAACATGTATTTAAAATACGTATTTGAAATGCAAAATACTTTTTTAAAATACATTGAATACAATTTATATATAATTTATAAATCTGAGATTTAATATATATATATATATACACACACACACACATTTGTTAAATTTAGATTTAGAATTAAATTTCAAAAAAAATTATTTATTTGTTCATTTTTTCATAATTGATTTTTTGTTTTTCTTATTATTTACCATGTATTTCCAGGTTTAAAGTTGATTGTGTATGTGTGTGTTATGAGTTGATTAATGATAGTATTAGGATATAAAATATATATGCATATATTATGAAATCATAAGAACTGCATATATAATAATTAGGTGCTGTAAAGGTGCATTCATTTATGTCAGCTGCTCATATAGAAGCCAGAGGAAGTGCTTATTACGATTACTGCCCTGCTGCTTATCACAAAATATTTCCCATTTTAAAGGAAATTATATCTGCTTAATCAGCATCTGACTGCAGTCACTGAGTGAATCTCAGGTCTTAAATGGGCCATTGTTTTCAGCCTCTGAGAGCACATCTGTGCAAGTGTTTTAGAAGACAAAACATTGGAAGAAATGAATAATGTCTGTTATCCCAGGGATCATATCCTCATCATCTGTTCTTTGTCTTTTTTCTTTTCCTCACCCATCTCGTCCCACCTGCTCTCCTTCTTCAGTGTGGCTTCTTCGATCGGGCGCGGCCACCCAAAGACGATGACGTGTCAGACCGCGAGCAGCTGACCTCAGAAAAATCCACAGACGCGTGAGAGCAGAACTGATGACAATTATGAATTAAGAGGTCATGGGATGAATCACCATGAAGAGAGTGGAGGGGCTATGTCCAAAGGTTTCGGTATCTTTGTAGAAGACTACAGATCCAAGCCTGTAAATAAACTACAGCTCTCACACTGGACTGCAATCTGTGAGCTGGGCCACAGTACCACTCAAAAACATTTCTAAAGCTTTATTTAAAATGACGGAAGAGCAAGAACTATGGATGTTGCACTCTGATAAAGCTGCAATATCCACAAGATCCAAAGTACAAGACTACAGGCTGATCAATACAATCCCAAAGATTTAGATCTCACTCTCTGATCAACTCCATCGACTTACATTGAAGCACAGTGATAATTTTTGACAATATATTGTTTAAAACTTCCAATGGAACTTAAGATCATATCTTCTCATCGCCAGCTCAGCACAAGATCTGGATCATCCCACAATATGCTTCACATTGGCCACGTACACACTGCAGCTGAATATGGATTCACTCCTCTTTTAAGACATTTCTGATATTTCTTTCATTTCATATTTAAATATCAAACACCAAACAAGGTTAAACTGTTCCATATTTCATGTTTACAGCCGAGGGATTATTACTTTATTATTATGATTATTACTGTGGCAGTTTCAGGAGTGACTCCTGTTTTATGTACACACACAGAACAATAATTTAGGAGATTCACACCCACACTTGTATATGGTTGTCACTCTCAAAACTTTGCAGTGTGTATTATATGGCCATTTTTAACAGAGTGCTTAAAAGTAACACAGAAAGTCACATACTGTATGCAAATAATTAATGTCACCTACAAGTATACTTTATGTATTGTCAGAAAATTATTGATGATGGTGTAGTGGTAAATTCTGCGATCTGACTAGAATCTTTATGCTTACAAAGCTGGTCTGTTGCATCATCAGCCCACAATGTAGTTTCACAGCATTGTCTCATTTCACATGCCTTGTCAATGATTGTACTGATTACATATTGAAGCTTGTAAAAGAATAGCTCACTACGTATAAAGATAGGGATGGGGGGTTATGAGCAGATATAAATTATATGTGCAATAATGGGACATTTTTGAGTTGATAATTTGTGTGTACACTGGCTCCAAAATGTTTAAAACCTGAGGTTCAGGTTGTTTTGTATATAAAGGTAAAATACTTATTTGTCAGGCTTTTTCAGAGAATATTTCTTATCCAAACTAAAGGGAACAACAATATTTTGTCTTTCAGTGCTCTAAATGCATCGATAAATCACCAATAATGTCAGATGACTTGGGCACATTTATTTCATCTATTGGGAATTCTTCTTTTTTTTTTTCCTTTCCTTTTTTTTACAGACTGCTACTGTAACATTGTATTCAGAGCATTTTAATGACGACTTTTTTTCCTGAATTCATATGGATTTTTACCTCAATCAATTTATTTCAATAAATATGGACTGATAATACAAGAACTATTTTAAAAGAATCTTAGTCATAACGAAACCACATCTTGTTATATTTTCTCCTCTGAAAAGACATGATCAATGTTTCAGTTTATAATTGATATATTATGACGTGCAGCCCTGTCTATTTTTAGTTTACACGCTTCTGAAATTAAAATGACATTTTAAACTATTAAATTTGAATACAGTGTGCGTGCGTGTGTGTGTATTTGAATTGTTGCATTATTCTACCTTTGAAATGACCAAAGTGAGAAATCTCTATCTATCTATCCTTTATTTAACCAGGAAGATCCCATTGAGATATAATCTCTTCTTCCAGGGAGACCTGGTCAAGACAGCAGCACACAAAGTTTCACACACAAAACAAGGACAGAACTGTAGTTAAACAAGACAGTAAATAATTATAAAAGAGGTCAGGAAAAGCACTTAAAGAGCAGGTCATATGGTATTTTAAAGTGTCTTAATATTGTGTTGGAGTCCCCTACAACAGGTTTAAATGCAGCTAAGGTCAGAAAACATTGCAATTTTCTCAGAATATACATTTAATATTAGAGTCATTTGTCAATGATTTCGAAGCGATTCGTTCCAAGCAAGTTCGGAGCAAACCCCTCCCTTCCATAAGCCTACTCTGCTCTGATTGGTCAGCTGGCCAAGCCTGCTGTGATTGGCACAGAGAGGAGTCCTTGAGCAAGTTAGCGAGCGCTACCATTGGCAAAGCACCTTTACATAAAACAATAATATAGTGCTCTAATCCGTTCTTATAATAATGACATAAAATACAAAAACACTTATGCAAGTGTGCCCACAGCTAAAGTTTAGCTGCTAAACTGTGAACACTTAAAACAATAATAGTGGATACGTTAGCCGAGTGCTGACGTGACTAACTGATGAAACAATACAGTTTGTAAACCAAAATATGTCTACTGTAATGTTTGAAGAACGACAGACAAAAGACGCTCTGTGTCTTAACTTTTAAGTAACATTTTCAATGCAGGACTTTTACTTGTATCAAGAGTATTTTTACAGTGTGGTATTAGTGCTTTATACATTATGAGGTAAAGGATCTTAATACTTCGTCCACAACAATATTTAATGAGGTTAACTCATAACTTTACCTTCCTTGTGGTCAGTCTGCACAAGATCAACGCGTTTGTTTGCTTTGCGTCCCCTTTAAATACAAGATAAGCACTCGATCTACTTCAGAGCGTCAGAGCGTCAGAGCGTCAGCGAATCTTTCTACAGCGCTGAGCGTTGTTGGCAGGGCGGCCAGAGCAGAGCGATTTCTGACGCTCTCGCCGCCGGCGGTGTGAACGCACAGTAATTCTTGCGCTAGCAAATGCTGTTGATTCGTTGTAAACACAAAATCACCTTCAATTTGGAACTAACTTTCGCTTTCTTCTAAAGTGTTACTAATTTCAGATGCACTGTATATACTGATATCCGCTTTGAGAGTTTGGCGTGTCAGTTACTTGACCTGCTTGCTCTCTCTACTTGACATGGCCACCAGTGACATTATATAACCACGCAATACGTTCTAAGACAGCGTTTGACACTGGCTGACTGAGCGGTAGAAATGGCGTCGAAACGTCCCTTTACTGAAGAGGACTTTACGTGTCCTGTTTGCTGTGACATTTTCAGTAAGCCCGTGTTGCTTCGGTGTGGCCACAGTGTGTGTAGAGACTGTATCCAACAATACTGGACGATCAAAGGTTCAAGAGAATGTCCGCTGTGCCGAAAAAGATCCACCAAGGACCCTCCGGTAAACTTGGCTCTGAAAAACTTGAGTCTGGCTTTCCTGAATTACCGGGGCACACCAACACAGAAATCACGCGTGCAGTCCTATCAGTGAGATCGCGGAGGAACGTAAGGTGGGCCTGCGTCCTGGTGGTGTTTAGTGGCCTTAATCAATTTAGGCACATTTAATATTCTAACGCGCTCACGTTGTCTTAATTTTAGAAAGTTTTTCGCAGTGAACTTGATCTCTTGACTAGAAAAATGAAAATTCTAGAACATGCCTAATTTGAATGCAGTCACCAGGCTGAGCACATATGTGTAAGAAGGATGAGTTTGATTTATGAGTTCTTTTTTAATTAATCTGACATTATATAACATTTCTGTCTGTGTATTTGGTGTTCAGCACCAGGTCTGTCACACAGAGAACTCCCATCAAAAAGGACTTTAAGCATCTTCACCAGCTTTTATATGATAAAGAAAAAGCCATGCTGGCTGCACTGAGGAAGGAAAAGAACCAGAAAACACAGCTCATGAAAAGCAAAATGGAAAAGATTAATGAAGAATTATTTTCTCTGCCAAAAACTATCAAAGAACTGAGAGACAAATTGGATAGTGGGGACGTCCAGTTTCTTCAGGTTAGCCCTTTATTTGTTTCTTCTTCTCAATCTCTTTTTTTAAATTCTGTATAATTTTAATCAGTACAGCAAAACAACAACCTGTGAAAAGTAGTAAAAGTATGAAAACAATCTACATATTCCAATTATAAAACTGGTCAATCAAATAAATAATTTAGTGTATGCTGTTCGGTCTTCATTAACTTTTTATATTTCCTACAATTTTCAATAGAGCTTCAAGGACATGTTGGAGAGGTGAGCAGGTTTACTCCCTTTCCTCTTTTTTCCCCTCAGTATTGAAGTTAAGCAGCAGTGCTGACCTCTGAATGTACTTCCAGAGCCCAGAACATGAACCAAGAAACAGAAACAGTTCGAGGAGGGCTTATTGATACCGCACAATACCTGGGCAATTTGAAGTTCACAGTGTGGTCGAAAATAAGAGAGTCTATCAGTTACAGTGAGTTCATTTATAAAATATTCAGACACGTTTTCATGCACAATATAACGCTTTTCTCTAGTGAAGCTGAAAAGCAAATTTTGCTTCATCCTACAGTCTGTGATGGTAAAGGGCCGTTCACAAGGATAATTCTGTGAGAATAGGGAAGTCCACACCCCGGCTATAACAGTAATGGCACAGAGGAACCATATCTTTAGAATCACTTTGAATGATTTTAGCTGATTAACACTAACAGCCAATCACAATCCAACAGAGTCTGATGAGCTTGAGCATTTAAAGTGTCAGACAGCATAACTGCAGCACACGCTTAAAATAAACAGAAAAATATTGTGCATTGTTGTGGATGCTAATATAGTTATTGTTACAGTTATTTTTATAGTAATCTTGGTGTAAACTGGCTGTAAGAGTGTTCATTATAAAAATTTTAAAAAAGGAAAAGTTTAATTTAAAACATCAAGTTCTTAGAAATGTACTCTTTGTATTCATGTTGGTTACATGGGTTTGTAAAACTTTTATATAATTTTCAGGAAAAGTTTCAATTTAATGATTTGTCATGTGGTGTAATCATAAAACATAATGACATTTTTCTTTACACATTGAATACATGTGGATCTTAATCATTATTTTTAAAAATCTTTCTTTTTTCTTTTTTTAATAATTCACCCAAAAAACGTACTCGCCCTCAGGCCATCCAAGAGGAACAGATTTGGAGAAATTTAGCATTAGATCCCTTGCTCACCAATGGATCTTCTGCAATGAATAAGTGCCGTCAGAATGAGAGTTCAAACAGCTGATAAAACAGTTCTATAGTCAGTTCTAATATGATCGCTTGTTTTGATGCCTCCTTTGTTAACACCATGTCTGGGCAGAGAAGTGTGGTTGTGATGTTTTCTGGGAACTTGAGCTGCCTTCCTAGGTCGACCTGGAGCTGCCAGTCCTGTGCAGTGGTAAGAAGCCCTCCCACCGAGCTAGACTGATGAAGTGCTTTCTCCCCAGCTCTGATTAATGAGATGTACTGTTTGGAGGCATGCTGCTTCTTGCAAATCATCTTGGAATGCTTTGCTGATTGTGTCCCCCAAAGAACCTTAGAAGTTGGTCATGGCACAAGCGATACCCCCCTTCCCCAAATGCCTTCAAACAGCAACTGAGGATGTGCTCAAATGTGACCCTCTTTTGGCACAGTTGGCACGCTGGTGTGTCTGCCATTCCCCAGCTATGCAGATTGGCCAGGCTGGGGAGCATGTTAGAAACTGTTTGAATAAAAAACTTAATGTGTAACCATCTGGCTCTCCAGAGAGAGCTACTAAGATATATAATATCTAGATATAATACTACTGGAAAAGTATAATGCATTGGTGCATGCATTGGTGTTGTAATGCTACATTTCTCCAAATCTGTTCCAATGAAAAAACAAACTTGTTTACATCTTGGATGGCCTGAGAGTGAGTACATTTTGAACACATTTTCATTTTTGGGCGAACTATTGCTTTAAATAAATTTTCAAGGTAAAAACTATTTTTTTTATGGAATTATGACACAGTTATTATATTACACTTCATTTCCAGCGATATCGTTGACATGATTGCAAAGATATTATTTAAACTGAGCTGGATGTTGACATCACTGAATTCAATGATGAACTGTCTTTAACTGAAAAATGAGTGTTTACTATTGTCATTTTGCATTATTGACACTATTTTCCTAATTAATGCTGTTCAGTTGCTTTGTCACAATCTGTATTGTTAAAAGCGCTATATAAATAAAGGTGACTTGACTTGACTTATTATGAGGGTCTGCAGAGGTCCTCTCTGATATTTCCTTTTTTCTTTTGGACCACATGATTATGATTTTACATTTTTTCAAACATTAATAATCAGTGAAGCAGTTTTATTCAAATACTCGTTTCGAAGCATCATTGATTGATTACATTTATAATGCAACATCTTAGCACTATTCTCTGTTTTTAACCCCTGTGGTGCTCAACCCAAACACCGCTAACTCTCAGCTTATACTCTCTGAAGATCTGACATGTGTGAGGGACCGAGATGAGCAAGAAGAGGATGACATAGTTGGAGTGCAGCTTCCTGATATCCTGGAGAGGTTTGATAGGTGTCCCTGTGTTCTGGGCTCTGTGGGCTATTCCTCAGGGACACACATATGGGATGTGGATGTGGGAGACATCACTTTCTGGATTCTGGGTGTCACTACAGAGTCTGCCTAGAGAAAAGGAACCAACAGCTTGCCCAGTGAGGTCTGGTGCATTGGCTATGACAGCAACACACTCAGTTTGAAGGCTCTTCGGGAGTCATGCATCTCTCTCATTTGGTGTGAGAAACCAAAGCAAGTGAGAGTGAGACTCGATTTAGAAAGGACAGATTTCATTTTCAGATCCTCTCGGCAAAACACACTATCACACATTCACAACCAGATACACAGAGAAGTTCTTTCCATTCTTTCCACTCTAATTAAAAGAGATATAAAGTCTGTTTAGAAGCTTTTGTAGGTTTGGCATGATGACTTTCTTGTGTCAGTTTGCAGTGTTTCTTGTCTACTTTGCCGGTGGAAGAAAATTTGTAAGGTTATAGAAAAACAGTGCAAAGTGACTGGTGATTTATCTTCTTGAACTTTGATTCTGTGTTCTTGAAGCTTTTTGCAGGGTTTTTTTATATTTATATTCAGTTTTCAAAAGTTCATTTGGTTTGCAAAGTTCACCATGATAAATCTTTATAATTTTTGAATGAACCTTGTCTCTTTGTCTTTCTTGTTAGCATGTTAGTGAGCTGGAAATACCTGTGTGTGTGTATATATAACTTGTAAGGTTTAGAATAGTTATAAAATAAGTATCAATATCTAATGAAATAAGGGACAGATACTATAATACAGATATCATAGTAAAATGAATAATTAACAGCAATGAATTGAATTTCTAGATATTAGTCAAGTCAACAGTTGATATCTGCACCACAAATTCCCATAAAATTCAAAAGCAATAAAAGTGACAATGAAATTATATATACAGTGGTGTGAAAAGGTTTTTGCCCCCTTCCTGTTTTTTTAACTTTTTGCATATTTGTCACACTTCAAAGATTCAGATCATCAAACTAATTTTAATATTACACAAAGATAATGCAAGTAAATACAAAATGCAGTTTTTAAATGACGATTTCATTTACTAAGGGAAAAAAGCTGTCCAAACCTACATGGCCCTACGTGAAAAATTAATTGCCCCCTCCTGTTAAATCATGAAAGAACTGCAATTAACCACATTATTTTCGAAAGCTGAGTTAAATTTCACTAGCCACACCCAGGCCTGATTACTGCCAGACCTGTTGAATCAAGAAATCACTTAAATAGAACCTGTCTGACAACGCGAAACATGCTTAAAGAGCAACACATCATGCCGCGATCTAAAGAAATTCAAGAACAGATGAGATTCAAAACAGTTGACGTGTATCAGTCTGGAAAGGATTATAAAGCCATTTCTAAGGCTTTGGGACTCCAGCGAACCATGGTCAGAGCCATTATCCACAAATTGAGAAAACTTGGAACAATGGTGAACCTTCCCAGGAGTTGCCGGCCAACCAAAATTACTCTAAGAGCACAACAACGACTAATCCGAAATCAAAGTCCGGACTTAAATCCGATTGAGATGCTTAAACAGTCTATTCATGCTCGAAAACCCTCCAATGTGGCTGAATGAAAACAATTCTGCAAAGAAGAGTGGGCTAAAATTCCTCCACAGCGATGTGAAAGACTCATTGCCAGTTATCGCAAACACTTGATTGCAGTTGTTGCTGCAAAGCATGGCACAACCAGTTATTAGATTTAGGGGGCAATTACTTTTTCACGTAGGGCCACGCAGGTTTGGACAGCTTTTTTCCCTTAATAAAAGAAATCATCATTTAAAAACTGCATTTTGCATTATCTTTGTGTAATATTAAAATTAGTTTGATCTGAATCTTTTAAGTGTGACAAATGCAAAAAATAAAAAAAACAGGAAGGGGGCAAAAACCTTTTCACACTACTGTATATATTGCACTTTTTGAAAATATGAGTTTTTGAAATGTTTTATTTAAAAATGCATTGTGGTTAATTAATATATCCTTACACCCAGTTTCCGTTAATGAAAAGTTGGAAAACAAGCAGCTTGGAATGGGAGGGAGGCCTTCGAGTCAAAAAGTTTAACAGCCACTGTTGTAATTAACAGTACTGGACAGTAGATGGAGGTCTAATCCTTCTTTCTGTAGGACAGACCAGCGCCATCTGCTGTTACTGGCATTGAAGTGGTTAAACTGGAGGAGTTGACTCGCTCTCTGTCGTTGTTTCGTGTCGAGTTGTGGAGAAAAACAGCGGCAACACGGGGATGCTGAGCGGAGGGGTTTTCTAATCGCCCCTCGGTGTTCAATGGCATGAGCAGATTTGCTAAAACACCAAATTATGGCAGGGTACCTCAGCTGCTACGAGTTTCTAGATCCTCCTGCCGCCGCATAGAAAAGCCGCATTGTTAAGCAAAATCTTTGTAACCGTGAGCAGCAATAATGCGAGGGGCGGACAGTAGCAGCAGGTCTGCCGTGATTGTGCTCTGCCTGCTGGGATGCGATTTATGGACGGCGGCCGCTAAAACACTGCAGGAGAACAGCGATGCCAAAGGTACGAGTCTACGAGACGCCGTTAGCACCCACTAATACATCACTTCTGTGTAGCTTTAAGAAGATCTTGATAAAGATTTGGAAGCTTTGCTTTGACTTTCTGGATGGCATTCCCTGTGCTAACTGTTAGCAACCTTAGCATGTGTAACGGCCATAAAGCGAATAACTTATCATTTAAATAGTTTTCCAATAGCGTTACACTTTTTGTCTGTTACTGTTTTTGAGGTTAATTTGTTTCCAACTTTGATATAATAGTCCCATATTTATGATACAACTTATAGTAGTTGAGAAATATACAACGTTTCCATAAACTGTATAAATGTCAAATACAAAAACAATGATGTTGTCACAATCGATCTCACTATTGTCATTTTGTGTTTTTATTAATTTGTGAATTAATTCAATAAAAAAAAAGTAGAATATATATATATATTAATTCGAATTTTTATTCTAATAATATATGTGCATGTATTAAAGTGCTACTTTCCCTGTCTGGTCAGTTATGAAATGTATTCTGTTTTACATGTATATTAATAAATCAAATAGAACAGGAGAACTTGCTGCTTTAGATGATACAATTTCTGTAATTTAGCATCCATTTAAAGTTCATTATTAGACATTAAAATATACTTTCTTACCTCAAGATTGTTTTTGTTTTTTTTCCTTTTATATTTTTATAGAGCGACTTAGAAACTGAGAAGCTTGAAGACTTTGTATGATGGTGATTTCAGCCATCTCGTTCATTTCTAAGATCTTTCTGAAATCGTAATGGACCTTGTTTATTTATGCCGTGATGGTTTTATTATGAGATTATTTCAGGCTTCTGTCTATTTCTGACTGCTTTAGTCTAAATGATCTCGCTAATGTATAATGTAATGCAATATTAAGTGTCTGTGCATTAAGATGTCAATGTGCCGGCATGGAAGGAAATTGAAAAGCCGTTTTCATATCACTAATTCACATTTGACATTTACGTAATCCAGATATCATACTGAATACTTTTAGGTGAAGCACGGATGTCAGGTTGCTAAAACTTGCTTAAATGATATGGCTGGCAAAGCTCACCTCTTGACAGCAGATTGATTTAACAGCTCATAGACTGCCAGTTTGTTTAAATAACTTCATGTCTGAGCTTATATGAGGAATCCACCTAAACCCCCTCCTCTCCCCTGATGGAGTGTCCTCCTCCCCCTCCATCTCCTGCTGATGAGCAGCAGCAGCACAGATGGGTCTGCTGCTCTCTCTTCTTTAGGACAGTAGACTGGCACAGTGTATGCTTTGAGTATGCAAATTAGGGCTTTCCTGCCTTTTGGCCAGGCTGTGCCACTTCCTCAACACTGGGATCTGAAAAGGGAATGCTGTGTGTGAGGCCTTGACACAGTAGAGACAGGCCTGGAGTGAGTTTTGCCATGCATATTTGAATCTTATAGGCTGTATTTTTTTTATCTTCTCTTCATAATGGTAATGTAGTTTATGCAAAGCTATGTTGTTGTTTTTTTGTTTTTTTTACTGACCTCCATATTGCCCATATGCCAAATATTGCTTATGCCAACAGTCAGATATTTACTGTAAGCAGTTGCTTGTTGTCGCACACACACCCAAGAACAGAGACTAAATGGACTCCTTAATAGTTTCCTGCTATAATGCACAGGGGCTTAGAACAATGGGTCTTAGGAAACCAGCTATGTTTTAGAGCTTGAGAGACTCATAAAGGCTGATAAAGAGAATAAGTCTGGTGTTTCCCACTTGTTAATTATCAGTAATGGGCTTTTCTGTGGTATAGTCTCTTGATTTTCGATATTTGTGTCTGTTTGTTTGCCCGCTAGCATTTCAAAGTATTTTAAGCACACCGGAGACCCCTGTTGTGCTTATTTTTTTATGTGGTCATGTTTTCAGAGAACACTCAGGCATTTTCTCTTCTCTGATTACCCAAACCTTACTATCTCCCATGGGCAAGCCGCCGGCACTTTCTCTCTCTTTCTCTTCATTCACATGCATTATCTTACAAAAAGAGATAGTGGACCCTTATATCACTCTAAATGTGCCTTGTTAATCTGTATCTTAAAAAGGCTTATAGAGTTTTACTTTTGAAATCTGTCATAAATACAGCAATTAAAAATACTGAAAGAGTGGCTTGGTTTAGAAGTGGTTGTGTTAATAGCCCTAGGCCTGTTTTCTGAGCCATTGTGTGTCTTTATTTTAGAAAATGGTGATATTTTACTGATGTATATACTATATAGGGTTATGTTTGATTGTTAACACCCCTCAAAAGCTCTTGATGAGCAAACTTTCTTGTCCAGTGTTGACGTATTTTCTATTGAAACATGAAGTTTGGGTTTATAAAAGTTTTTAATAGCATTGTTTTAGTTGTGAAGGTGTAGAAGCCCAAGAAAAAAAATCCTCTGAAGGAAATACTTTTAGATCTGATTAGAATTTTATGGGCTGAATCTTCTGTTTTTGTGCCAGTGAAACATGATAATCCTCTACACAAAAGCAGTCTTTAAACTTTAAGCAGTCTGGATGTACTGAATGAGAGTGGTCGCTCTCTCATTCTCACACACACACACACACACACACACACATGGCCTGTATGTCTCCTTTTATAGAGAGAGAGACAGCCAGTCTGCTGCACATCTGGATAAGTTATTTTCCCACAAAACGGAAAGACAAGCTTGTTTTATGTTTTAGAATGTGTAAAACTAAAAAAGAAATGTATTAGAAAGTTTTGCTTTTAGACATGTAAAATAATCATTAAGAAGCATTTAACTTGCTTTACATTAATATTTAAATCACATTCTTTGGAACTGTTCTTTGCCAATTTAAGTTGTTCTTTAGTGGTATGATCCCTGTAATTGGAAACAAATCTCCCAGTGCTCATAAGCTCTAGCTAAAGCTGTCTTTCTTGTGACAGAGTAAATTGCTAGTTACTCTTGTTAATGTAAAAAGAGGCTGAAAATTAGTTTTATTGCATTATTTTGATTGCACTGGATGCATAGATCTATCCTACAAGTATTGAGCCACAATATTGACCAGTTTTACTTACTAGTACTAAAGAACTTGCTGATGGTCTTCTAGAACTAAATTGTTTGTAAAATAAGACACTCTTTGAGGATTGTGGTTAGGGTTTGGTTATTTGACTTTCTTTCAAAAGCTTGTAATGAGGAAGAGTGAAGTCTCAGAGAAACCACATTTTAATATCATTGGTGACTGCTGACCTCAATATTATCATCAGCATTACTGCTGTTGACTCTTTCTAGCACTGTGATTTTGAAGAGGCAGTAGGTACCTGTTAGCCTGGCCAAATTGTGGCCTATAAAGGTACCAAATGACAGTTTGGTTGAATCTGGTGCGAAAGGTTGATGACTCTTTATAAACATGCATTATAATTATGCTTTTGCATTCAACTCCCAGCATTTAGTTTTTGAATGAGAGCTTTCCACAACTTTTTGTAGATAGTGTTTCATAATTTGAGAATATATTGAATATATATGAAAGGTTTGCTTCTTGTTTTGTTTGAACTTTTTATCAATAAATACACCCGTATTCTTCAACATCATAGGTTTTTGCGCTATGCCCTGCAAAGTTAATATTTATATTAGGGATGTGCATGTATTTGTACCAGAAATTTTCCGTACAGGTCTTTCGGTCTGGCACTTATATGTACCAAATAAAAGCATTGTTGTTTTTAGAATACATAATCTCACATCTCTCAGTTTTGAGAAATAATATGCAAGAAACTGAAAGAGGGTTTGAAATATCCATCTCGACTGTATGTCTCCCTTTCTCTGTGTCTGTCCCACACAAACCAACTCTTCCATGCTTTTACCCTGTATAACCTTGACAGTTAATACTGTTTTTTCAGATTAATCAATAATATGGTTTCCTGGGGCGTTCTTAAGGTTTAGAATCCAGTGTATTGACTGATTACTCTCTTCATTACTGCTCACATGACTCTGCTCTTGGGGTTAAATGATGCCTAGTGTGGGTTTGGTATTAAATGTCATTGTGATGTCTAGTAATGGTTCATGGCTCTACACTAACATTTTAGGTTGAGTAAATATGAGACTAGTTTTTTTTTTTAATTTAGATTGTAATATAAATGTTTAAAAACACAATAAAATATATTAAGCTAAACTTCCTTATTTAGACTATTAGAGTAGAAATAATGTCTACATTCCCTCTCTTTGCCTCTGCCTCTCTCTGTCCTCCACTGCAATGCAGCATGGTGTCTGTGCGCATACACTCTTACATTAACACATCCATACTCGTAGGCAGAAAAGTGCAGGGCAGCCGTATCATCCCTTGTTATTCACGGCTGTAGTTATATTCATACTTATCCTGCTTTATGAAATGTTGTTTGTATCTTATGTTCCTATATAAAAATATAACAGTAATAAAGCCTTTTGGATTATACCTATAAGCTTATGCTTTAAGTCTGCAGACAATGGGGAATTGTACCACTGGGTTCATATCATATGACTTTTGCCAGGGAGATCTTTTTGAGAGAGAGAATACAAGTTGAATCTAAATGTCAAACTGCAATTGGAATTATTGCATAAAGCTTGCTTGAAGTGTTTAAAGGATCATACATTTCATGTAGTAGCTTTGTGTGAGGAGAAAACTGACTGCATTAAGTTAGTCAATCACTCCGAGCGCATTTGTGAACCGATTAATTGAAAAAAACCAACTTTTATGCTGCCGTTGTGACCTTTTTTGAAGCTTGAAAGCTTCATTCCCCATGATTTTGTAAATGCATTGGGGAAAATGACTAGAACATTATTCAAAAATTCTCTTTTTGTGTTCCATGAAAGGAAATCAAACCGGTTTGGAGTAAATGATGACAGGATTTAGTTTTTTGAATGAACTATTCCTTTACTGATAGAAAACACTGCATCAAAATAATGACTTTATGGACTATCAAAAAACATGCTCTGCTCACACACTCTCAGTCACGAAGCCTGAGACTCTGATGCAGCTTTTGTGAATTGTCAGGCTAAAGGTTGACCAGACAGCACTCCCATGTATTGTATGTTGCTTGAACATTTATAGTACATCTCATTTATGACACATTTTCAGATTGTGAGCTGCCAACCAGCTGCTGTCAGTGTGTACGGTGCATAAGAGCCGACTGCACATGCCTTGAATTGAAGCAGTGATGTCAGATTCTGAGAGGGAGTCAGCAGTTCACAGCATGTGTGTATCATTTCCAGTGGAGGAGGGAGAGGGGAATTCCCAGAGAGAAAGGAGCTGTGCTTCGGACAGTCCTGCAGTGAAACAATGAATAACCCTTTGGAAAAGAGTGACAAATATTGATTCTGATAGGTTAAAAGTTAACTGGAGGTTTCCTGAGACCAAAAACCTTTTCACATGCACACAAGCTGTCTTTAGTTTTATTCGCTGAAATGATCTTCGCTGAATTAATATCTTATGCAGAATTCTGAATCACACTTACTGAATCAAGCTTCATGTAATAATACTTTGGTTTGCTTGTTTAATTTAAAACAGCTGGTCTTTTATTTGAACATTGTTCTGATCCTTCAGTCCTGAAAGTCCCTTTCTGAGACTTTTTTTTTTCATTTCTATTTAATCTTTAACTTCACCAGATTTTAACTAGATTTTACATCCCAGTAAATGTTAAATTGTATTTAGGAAAGTTTATAATTATATAATAGTATTATTAATAAAATATTCTATGTATTAATAATACATATGTGTATATATAATGCATAATGTATTTATATCGTTCATATGTTTTTACTGTATTTACAAATTGAAATTATAATATCTGAGGCTACTACTAAATATTTAGAATTTATATTCATATTTATAACTGGAAGAAAAGTGTAAAATTATATATAATGCGTAAGCCAAATTTGTAGTATAATTAGCTTTATATAAAAACTAGTGATGTCAAACGATTAATCGCATCCAAAAATTAAGCTTTAGCGTTAGTTCTGGCAGGTCACGTGAGTCAAGCTTGCATCAGCTGATTCTCAGCTGATCACATCTACCTATAGGAATACGACACCTATCGTGGCATTCCTATATAAGCTGTATTCAGTATTATTCAGCAGCTTTTCAGCTTGCTTCGGAGCAAATTACCCTCCTCCATCCCCAGCTCCACCTTTTGCCACAGTCAGGACTTAGCTTTCTGATATTCCTTGCTAATCAAACTCCTTTATCTTGAATAAAGTGTTGCACTTAAATATCATTGAGTACATTAATGATATCTGCCTTGTTCTGTTCTGTTAACCCTGGGGGGGTTATTATTGCTGCTCTCCCTGCTCATTCATGACAGGCTGCATGGATGGGCAGGGAGGTTTTTTGCCCAGAACAGAACCATACCGCCAAACCAAACTTTATGCTAAGTATCTATCATTTTGACGATAGTGGTCCTGACAGAATAAAAGTTTTTGTTTACATAATATATGTGTGTGTGTGTGTACTGTGCATATTTATTATGTATATATAAATACACACATATACAGTATAGATTTATGAAAATATTTACCTGTAGTTACATATATATATATATATTATATATAAATATATTTAGTATATAAACATAACATATTTCTCTTAAATATATACGTGCATGTGTGTGTATTCATATATATTAATAATAAATATACACAGTACACACACATTACGTAAACGAACTTTTATTTTGGATGCAATTAATCGTTTGGCAGCACTAATAAAAAAAGTATATGTCCTCCTCATTAAAATAAAAAACCGCATGTGTGTGCTTGTTTGGGGAAAGAATGTTATAAAAGGAGCATTAGAAGTGAAAGGCACAGGAACAGGAGAAAAGAGTGTCTGTTATGGAGCTTGCTGTGGGTGAAACGATGGAGAGAGAGAGAAAAGTGTGCAGGATGAGTGAAGACGTCGGACAGCTTTATTGTCTCTGTGTGGCTCAGCAATTCCCAGTAGAGCTTGAGGCAAAGGAAAATTCTTATTCATGGTGGTGCTATTTTTCAAGTCAAATATTTACCTAGTGTTGGATGACTGCGTTCCCTTCAGATTGCCGGATAACATTTCAAAAGCTGCTCACAGTAAACACGGCAAAGAGTGCTGCGAAGACACTGCCTGCACCTGTGCTTTGAAAAAAAGACCACAGGTGGCTGCTTATTGTATGTGCTTTTTTATTTATCAAATGTATTATTAATATTATTTATTGAAATAATTTAAGTGCACTAAGCATTTTTCCTCCATACAAGTTAAATTTCACACCTATAGGAATCAAGTAATTCCAATCATAGTAATTTTCACGAACATGGTGATAAACGCACACAAAATGAAAACTTTGCCATATTCTATTGAGATCACATGACCGGAGAGAGAGAAAAGTGTGCAGGATGAGTGAAGACGTCGGACAGCTTTATTGTCTCTGTGTGGCTCAGCAATTCCCAGTAGAGCTTGAGGCAAAGGAAAATTCTTATTCATGGTGGTGCTATTTTTCAAGTCAAATATTTACCTAGTGTTGGATGACTGCGTTCCCTTCAGATTGCCGGATAACATTTCAAAAGCTGCTCACAGTAAACACGGCAAAGAGTGCTGCGAAGACACTGCCTGCACCTGTGCTTTGAAAAAAAGACCACAGGTGGCTGCTTATTGTACGTGCTTTTTTATTTATCAAATGTATTATTAATATTATTTATTGAAATAATTTAAGTGCACTAAGCATTTTTCCTCCATACAAGTTAAATTTCACACCTAAAGGAATCAAGTAATTCCAATCATAGTAATTTTCACGAACATGGTGATAAACGCACACAAAATGAGAACTTTGCCATATTCTATTGAGATCACATGACCAGCTGAATACTACACACATTTATTGTGTTAGTATCAGAAACTTTTGTTTGCAGAATAAATGAATTATGCTTGACCGAATATAACGTAGTGACCATGCAAACATGAAATAAAGAAAAATGCACATTTAAGTACCTGTTGACTAAACCTAAAGCTGTCCAGTCAGTCACTGACTAAACTTACCATGTTTTGTGTTTGAAGACTTCTCCTAAGGTTTCAGAAAGGCTTACAAGGATATCCAATGATTTAACAAATTCAACTGAGCTCTAAAAATAACCAAGCAAATATTTTGGCAGAATTCTGCTTATTCCTTTATTAGAAATTGAATCAGAAATTTAAAACAATGCACATTTGTAAACAAATTAACTGCTATTCAACTGCTTTTCAGATGATTTTTATTCTTTGCACCAACTTGGATCAGTGTTATGTATAAAGCATGACTATTTAATTGGAGAAAGGCTCTTGTGTTATGCGTAAATTATGCAAAGTGTTCTGTATGACTAACGTTCTGATTGGTCCGTAGTTTTATGTCCTCCCAAAACTGTGACACACATGTCCTCTGAGTGAACTGCTGCTGCTGTGCTTTCATTGGGCTGAAAGGGCAAAAATTACAGCCTGTGAGAGTGAGCGCAGTATATTTGTCAGAAAAACGATACAAAGCTGACTAGGGCTGCAACTAATGATTATTTTGATAATCGATTAGTTGGTCGATTATTTTTTATCGATTACTTTTATTTATTCAAATAACAAAAATGGCCTCCTATGCCCTTCATAGCTTGCATTCTTGCTGGCATTGTTGAAGTACTTTTTGACTGTAATTGGGTATCTGAAAAAAAACACTATAAAGCTCTCTGCCTTTCTTTCATAGATAACAGCAATAATTATATTATAGCATTAGAAACAGCCTACTACTGTTACTAAAGAGCTTACACATATTGGAGGACTAACCCATACAGAAAGCTAAAAAATGATTTTGGTAATCATCAGTACTGTTAGTTTAGAGCAGCAGTGGCACAAACCATAATTTGTTAAAAACCTTACATAAATTTGTTTTAATCAATTTACTAAGCATTGTATATAGTGAATATAGTTTAAATCTCTGCATTAAAAAATAAAATAATAATAAAGATGATAAAGACGAATAAAATCACAAAC
>NW_015505421.1:79506-142479 GCF_001515645.1 Sinocyclocheilus grahami
CACGGTTATCTCCTTACAGTTCCTACTCTCATAAAATATGCACAATGCATGTTGACCTTTAAACCTTTATTTAACTTTCAACAACAGATATTTCAGCACAATTAATGTTTTTGCGCTGATTATTAATTGTCTGTTTTCCGTCTGTCTGTCTGACGCTGCGCTGGCGCTCATTCAGTAAAGATTCAAATTTAACACAGACTGTGGGCAGACCCGATTAATCGATAATGAGAATCGTTGACGATGATTTTCATAATCGATTTTATCGATTAGTTGTTGCAGCCCTAAAGCTGACTGACTTTTCAGTATATGCGCTACATTCAAATGATTGGGGTCAGCAAGATATTTTTGAAAGAAGGCTCTTATGTTCACTGAGACAACACCAATTTGGTAAAAAAAAAAAAGCAGTAAAAA
Source organism: Sinocyclocheilus grahami (assembly GCF_001515645.1). NCBI lineage: Eukaryota > Metazoa > Chordata > Actinopteri > Cypriniformes > Cyprinidae > Sinocyclocheilus > Sinocyclocheilus grahami. The sequence goes on from NW_015505421.1 coordinate 79,918, forward strand.
CAGTAATATTGTGAAATAATATTATAATTTAATATATGCTTTTAAGATATTTTGTAATGTAATTTATTCATGTGATGGCAAAGCTGATCACTGATTTTCAGAAGCCATTACTCCAGTTTTCAGAGTCACATTATCCTTTTCTCAATTAACTCAATTAACATTTCTTCTTATCAGTGTAAAAAAAAAAAACTTTGTGCTGCCTTTTTTTCTTTTCTTTTTTTTAAGCTGTGATACATTTTTAGTACAAAAGTATATAAGGACCACAGTCCATTATATGTTTTGATGTTTTAATTACAGTATTTTACATCAAATATTTTTATTAATGACCGCTAAACTGTGTATTTGACTGACCTGCGTTTCTAGTTTAATAATCAACCTTATCACTCCAAGTTCTTTTTCATCTTACATAAGACCGAGTTACTCAGATCAGTATTTCACATCTCTTTGTTTACTTGTTTGGTAAGTAGCCATGTAATAAGTGGGATAACATGCAGTCAGCCGGTCGTTATCACAAAATACACTCCTTCAGGGTGAGTCGAGACGTGATCGCCTTGTCAGGTGGTGTTGGGATAATGAACGGCTGAATATACCCGATTCTTTATTTAGCATGCATTAATCCGAGCTCTGACGGTTCTCAGGGTTTGCATACAGTTTGTGCTCTTTAGGTGGGGTCAGTGCCTGTACACACAGCTGCCAGCCTTTCACGATGAATCACTGGGGAGGGAAGTGACGTGATGTGAACAGCATTTAAACGTGTGTGTGTGTGCATGTGCGTCAGTGTTTTGGACTGTTTTCCTTTGGCTTTCTGGTGCCTTTCAAACGTACACGTGTAGGTAATGCTGTGTTTTTATACTAAGTCAGTGCTATGATCTGTTTGCCAATTGTGTGGATTGAATTCAAATGCATTGACAAACGGGTCCTGAAGGTCTTTAGAAATCTTTTTGACACTGAAATTTGTACATTTATGTAAATATGTGTGTTATAAATGTCCTCACTTGGCAATTCAAGTGTGGTAATGTCTGCAATTTGTTTTCGGTCTGTCTGGTGTTCGTTTTGCTTATACATTCAGTTTTTCCTCATTGTTTGAGTGCTTATTGGTAAAGTGATTATTGTAGGAAATTAACATTTGTATGCTTGTTAATCTGAATAAATCATTGTCAAGTTTTTTTGTTTTTCCCTTTATAAAAGTCAGACTTTGCATTTCTTTTACAAAGCAAAAGCAAACAAACAGGTTTTTGTGCGAAACAGGCAGAGTAATAGCATTTAGAATCAGACTTAAATGATACAAACATGTTAAAACGGAGCCCCTTTTTTTCACCATAGCATTATTCACTTACATTGGTCTGTCTCTACCCAAGAACATTGCCCTCTCTTTGATTTGTTCATGTGGAGCAGGTCAGTGGAATGCATCGCTACATGAAAAGGAAGCATGTTTCTGCAGTGTCTTCCTAAAGGAGCCAAAGGTTCCTAGAGGAAGGAAAAGCAGCCCATTGTTTTCAGCAGTTATTTCCATTGGCCGTGTTGATTGGTTCTTTTCCTTAAGTGCTCTTTGAGGATTTTTATGTAAACAGTCAAGGGAACCTGAAGAACATTTTTCAACGTCAACATTTGGGTGCACTTTATATAATTAAAGAGGGTCACATGTAATGCAATTACTCATTTCTATTGGCTGTTCTTGATGGTCGTTTCTGCCTGGCTCATATGTGCACTAACTGCTTCTGGTCTTTCATAAAATATATCCTCAATTATTTGTAAGCTTAAACAAAAGGTTTTAATAAATTTAAATAATTCAGTGCTTCACAATTTCCTCTTTTTGTGTATTTGCAGAACGTGACATTTTTCATAGATACATTTCTTTATGGCTCAATTAAAAAAGTCGCTGATCTTAAATGGCTACAGAATGGCTCAGCTATAGAAATTAAATGGTTTTTGTATGCCAATAAATGGCTTATGTTAATACGTAAATTATTTTTAAATAATTATTTAAGTTGTGTTTCAATATTTATGCAGTTCAAGATTTATGGTTGACAAAATAACCTTATAAAAATCATACATAGAGTGTAGAGTATGTCATTTGGAACACAACTAATGTGACTCTGTCATACTGATGCTTTTCTTTGTTTCTACAGAAGTGGCGCTGAAGGTTCACCTGAGTGATGCTAGCACTCATCAGCCTCTCGCTGGGGTCACCGTGGAGATCTTCACTAACCACACCCCTGTTGCCTCGGATATCTCTGGTGCCGATGGCAACGCCTTTATCAGGTTCCCCTATCGCCTTGGCGACCTTCTTGTAGTGACGGCAACCAAGCGTGGCTACGTACCCAACTCTATTCCATGGCGACCAAGCAGGCTTCCTGGTAATGACCTCATATTGTTAATTCTACATGCTCGTTAGCTCTGTTTTACATTTAGATGACCTTTCCTGTCATCTAATGCTCACGTAAAGTTGACTTTAAAAACTGAAATAATTTAATAATACTGTTACATGTCTAGCAAATCTCAAAATCAATATCCATTTTTCATGCTGTACATTATAATGTTGCAATGCCTGAATTCACTAGTAGCATTTAAAACACTAGTAGCATATAAAAATAAATAAATAAAAAATTTAGAAGTAAACTATTAGTGTTTTTTTTAATTACATTAAAAAATATAAATAGTAAAAATATGGATGTTTGTAAATTTTATGTGGCACCTCACTTTTTTTCTGTTCAACTAAACAGATTCTGAAAATGCTGAAAAGTCATTTTCTTTTTTTCTTTTCAGCGTGTCTTAAAGCCTTATTTCTTTGCTTTGATGATTGTATTAATGGGATGGATTACTTCTACTGTAACTCTTGGAGAATGACACATCCTTTGGGGCATTCTGAGGATAGAGGATCTGGGATAGGAAATGAAAACTAGAGTGGAGCAGGAATGTTGAAAGCTGTTAGAAATAAATAGAATGTTCCATTACATCTAATGAGATTAACTAGCTGCAGATGAAAGAAAATGCGCCTAAATACCTTAACACAGCACAATCGCGCAGATGTTTCAGGGTACTGAGATTGTTTAGTAATACTTTGTGGAGTGGACAGAAGATCATACTCTTTCTCCCTGTGCAGATTAATAGCAATAATAAATGAAGCATTTTCAGTGGAGATGTATTGAGATGTTGTGGATTCTGAGCGTGCAGGCCTGGTTGTGATTCATCTTCCTAATTATCAGTTTGTTTGTGTGTTTTCAAGTCTTTTCATCTCTCAGTCTGGATCTGCTTCCTGAGAGGGCTGCTACGCTGATGGTGTACGATGACGTGGTGCAGATCGTCTCTGGATATCAAGGTAACGGTCACACGTGTGTGTGTGTGTGTGTGTTTGAACAGGTTATTATGCTGCCTTTTGTTCTGTAAGTCTTGACATTGTGAATCTAACTCAGTTATGTTTTTTTAATCATTGTTATGGGTTGTGCACTTTTAATGTTGCTCCCTCAAAATGAAAAAAGACAGACTCACAAATATCTGTTTAATATTTATTTATTTGTTTTGTTTTGTTTATGCCCGGCAAAAAAAGAGAAACATGACTTAAAAGTATTCTTAATTTTATGTGCTCTGTAATGAATCTTTAATGGGGATGTACTTTTATTGTTCACACATGACAACACACATACACACAGTGCTTCACTAGGGAATGAAAAGAGTGTGTTAATGAACTACCTGTAATGGAGGAGAGAGTGAGGGTGTGTCTGGAGTCAACGGCCCGACAAATCCCTAGTGTCGTGTGTGTGTTTGTACAGGTCAGCATGTTTTTAATCATAACATTTTAAACATTCCATTTAAAATCATGTTCATATATTGTCACTTTATTGTGCTATGTAAACACTACAAAAATAATTTTTAATCTGTATTTTGGGGAAAACTTTTTAGATAACTAAACCAAGTGTGATTTATATATATATATATATGTATGTATTATTTTATTATATATAAAAATGGTTAAAGGGGTTAAAAAAAACTTTAACAGTCACTACTGTTCAAAAACCTGGGGTCAGTAAGATTTTTAGTAATACTTTTATTTAAATTATTGACAGGTAAGATTTTTGCATTATGAAAAAAAATCTGTTTCAAATAAATGGTGTAGTTCTCACAAAAAATATTATCAATATTTTTAATTGATAGTAATGCATTGACAATAATAAGAAATGTTTCTTGAGCACCACATCAGCATATAAAAATGATTTCTGAAGGATCATGGTGTGTTTGTACAGGTCAGCATGTTTTTAATCATAACATTTTAAACATTCCATTTAAAATCATGTTCATATATTGTCACTTTATTGTGCTATGTAAACACTACAAAAATAATTTTTAATCTGTATTTTGGGGGAAACTTTTTAGATAACTAAACCAAGTTTTTAACTAAACCAAGTGTGATTTATATATATATATATATATGTATGTATTATTTTATTATATATAAAAATGGTTAAAGGGATTAAAAAAAACTTTAACAGTCACTACTGTTCAAAAACCTGGGGTCAGTAAGATTTTTAGTAATACTTTTATTTAAATTATTGACAGGTAAGATTTTTGCATTATGAAAAAAAATCAGTTTCAAATAAATGTAGTTCTCACAAAAAATATTATCAATATTTTTAATTGATAGTAATGCATTGACAATAATAAGAAATGTTTCTTGAGCACCACATCAGCATATAAAAATTATTTCTGAAGGATCATGTGACACTAAAGACTCGAGTAATGGCTAGGGTGGCCATTTCTATAACACCACAAAGGAGAGCACTGCACTTTACAGCATTCATCAAGATAGGATAAAAACTGAAAAAGAATCCTAAACCAGTGACAAAAACATTTCCATTAAGGGACAATATTTCCCTCCTTAAATGGATTTCCAGGGACTTTTATTTTTGTTTGTTTGTTTGTTTTTTACCTTTTTAAGGGGACATTTTCTAACCTTATTAAATGTGTAATCTTTCATGTAAATTTATATACTGATTCAATAAATGTAATTAGAATAATAAGACACTGTAAGGCTGTTACTAATCAAATGAAATCAATATCAACAAAATCTATCTTTTCACTCCAGAAGTGTAATACAAGTTGCATCTGAAGTAGCATTTACTGTAGATGTATTTACACCGGTTGTTAAATTCTGTTTGGAGATTAAACAATTGCATTTATGCATTCATCAAGATAGGATAAAAACTGAAAAAGAATCCTAAACCAGTGACAAAAACATTTCCATTAAGGGACAATATTTCCCTCCTTAAATGGATTTCCAGGGACTTTTATTTTTGTTTGTTTGTTTGTTTTTTACCTTTTTAAGGGGACATTTGCTAACCTTATTAAATGTGTAATCTTTCATGTAAATTTATATACTGATTCAATAAATGTAATTAGAATAAGACACTGTAAGGCTGTTACTAATCAAATGAAATCAATATCAACAAAATCTATCTTTTCACTCCAGAAGTGTAATACAAGTTGCATCTGAAGTAGCATTTACTGTAGATGTATTTACACCGGTTGTTAAATTCTGTTTGGAGATTAAACAACTGCATTTACACTGCAGTGACTTTTTTTATTCAGAAAGGATGCATTACATTGTGACAGTAAAACATGTATGTTCAATGTTACAAAAGATTTCTATTTCAAATTTGTTTTCTGTTTTAACTTTTTATTATAACTTTTATAACTTTCTATTCATCAAAGATTACTGGGGGAAAAATTCCATAACAATTTCCACAAAAATATTAAGCAGCACAGCTGTTTTAAACCTGGATAACGATGAGAAATGTTTCTTAAGCATCTGTGATTCAGCTTTTCTATCACAGCAATAAATAACATTTTGCACTATATTAAGATCAGCTATTTTAAACCATAAACTATTTTACTGATCACAAACTATTTGAACTGTAGTGTATTTTGCACCCATAGTACTGAGGGTCTTTATGTTAGTTTAGTGGGGTACTAAGGACCATGTGGGCTATAGCTTAGTCTCATGTCTATGGTATGCGAGATCTGCCACAATGGAAATATAATGACATCACCTCTCTCAAGAGACACACGCTGCTATACCAGCACTCCATCAGCTACTGATCTATTCCATTTGGAAGGAGAGGGAGAGAGATGACAGAATGGAGCTGCATGTGTTATAAGCAGACATTAGGTTAATGATTTGCCATCCATGACATATCTGCCATCTTTTCTTTTTGTGTGTGTTATGTATGTGTGTGCATTTACATCTGTAGGTTCAAAGCTGCAGCCATGGGTGCAGTTCCAGAGAAGAGCGTTGAGTCTTCCTTCTAATGCAACCTACACCAACCTGACCGCCTTCTTAACTGTGAGCAGTTCTACACAAGACACACAGTACTTCCCTTACCTGCAGGGACTTCATCCCAACTACACAGGTAACACATGAGAGAGCTGAGGACTAGGGATGACATGACACATAATTTTAGTAGTCATTACTAGTGAAAATCAACAGCAGTGAATTTTCATATGTAATGTTATGATATTTTGTCTGTGGGTCTGTATATTAATTGATTGTGACATTTAGGTATTGAGGCAAATATTTAATTTGCATTAAAAGTGTTGTAATGAGAAAATGTAAATGGGGAATGCTACTTTTTTTATTGGAATCTTTAAAGTTATTTTCATTCTGAATTGATCAGTTCTGCTTTTTAAGAGAAAGTTCTTCAGCTCTGAATAAAAAATTGTTAAACCATTACAGAACAAGTTCTGTCATCCATGATGATTTATGCTGTAAACATGAGTTCACTTTAAAATGAATGAAATGTATTTTCTGCTGTGGTTGTAATTATAGTGGATGGCTTGTTATTTCAGTCTGATACTGTTTTAGATGTCTCATTATAAATATTTAACATAGGTCACCAAGTAACATCAAGTGTGGATCCAACAATGTATTAAAATAGTTTCCCATACAGAAGTAAAAATAAATGTCCTTAAAATCAAGCACTGAAATGTAGTAACATTACAATAAAATGCACTGATCAAATGAATCACTACTTTCAGCAAGGATGCATTAAATGGATCAAAAGTAACAGTAGATACATTTATAATGTTACACAAGATTTCTATTTCAAATACATTTTCTTTTGAATGCTCTTTTCATCAAAAAAATGAAAAATAAATATAAATCCTGTATCACGCTTTCTACAAAAATGTTAAGCAGCACAACTGTTTTCAACAATGAAGATAATACAACATTTTCTGAAGCAGCAAAGCATATTAGAATGATTTCTGAAGAATGATGTGACACTGAAGACTGGAGTAATGGCTGCTGAAAATTCAGCTTTGCCATAACAGGAATAAATTACATTTTAAACTAAATTAAAATAGAAAAGTTATTTTAGATTGCAATAATGTTTCACAGTGTTACTGTTTTTGCTGTATTTTTAATCAAATAACTGCAGCCTTGGTCAGCATAAGAGGCTTCTTTCAAAAACATTAAGAAATCTTACAACCCCCCACCCCCTTTTTTTCTCACCTTGTGTATGTCTTTTATGCATACTCCGTTTACTTTTCTTTCTCTAATAGGCAGTGATTGGAAGTTCGAGTTGACTCCTGTAGCTGCTATAAGTGTCCATCTTTTGGGAAGCGATGGGGCGGAGCTTCATGTCAGTGAGCCAATCAGTGTGAGCGTCCCTCTTCCCGCAAACAGTGGCTTGAAAGAGAATGATCACATCCCCGCTTGGAGGTTTGACCCTAAACTGGGTGAGTTTATAACACACATTCATCTTATAGTAGATATTCAAGCATTCCTGTTTGGAGCATGTGAACGTAAATCACATGAACTGTTACTAACAAATCACATCTGAGGGGTTATGCAATGAATTGTTACACCAAAGGTGCTGAAGGTGTTTCCTGCCCGAGGCGAGTTTACTGTGTGTTTGTATGTGAGGTTGTGATCTCTTCAAAGCCTTCAGATTTCCTGTCTTCCTGGTTTCTGAGGTGAATAAGTCCAGAAGGAAGTGTTCAAACCTGAGCTGGGTGGGAATGATGTCGGACTGTTTTTGAATCTTTCTGAAGGAAATTTAATGGAAAGATGTTTCTCAGGTCAAAAACTCAGAAAATCTCTCACACATACAGATCTTTTTTTTTATGACTACATTTTTAAAACAAAAAAGATTTTCTTTGCGTTTAAGGTAGGGTCACCATAAAAAGACTTATCTAGCCAAATAAAGAGACATCTTGTTAAAGTTGCTGTTTTTGCTGTGATTTTTTTTAAATCTGTGACTATACAGATTTCCATGATGAAAAGGGAAATTGTTCAGTAGGCAAATACTCAAATAATGGACAAACACAATAAATCTCTTCCAAATCAAATCCAAGTCACAAGGGGTTTTCACACTGTGGCTTTCAATTCTAACCCCAGACTGAGGTGGGATTCACAGGATCTTGTGCCAAAGGGCTTTGAATTTTTAACAGATACATCATAAATGTATTGCTATAAAAATGTTACATTAGACATCTATGGATTTTCTTTATCAACGAAGTTGCTTTGAATTAGTTGTGGATGACAAGCGACGCTGTATTTCTCTTATACTTGAAAATCTGGAGTCGCCTTTCTGTTGTTTTGAAGGCTTGGTGTATCTGCTGGCTTGTTTTAGGCTTAAGTGTGAAGTGGCACTGGGACAGTCATCTCTATATGCTTTATTTGTCTGGAGCGCTGGGTCTCTGTGAGCATACACAGAATTTATCCCGCTATGATCTGACAGACAAGGGTCTTTACCTCATGAACCTGAACTCTGAATATCCCATAATTTCCCGGTGGTACGATAATCATTGCTATAATTGCAGCCCAGAGCCAATCTGGTCATTTCTTCAGTTCAGACTAAATTGACCCATGATTCTCAAAGACAGCGATTTAAAAGTTATTTTTTTAACTTTTTCTGTCCTTGCCATAACTTCTTGGGTCACATGCGGTAATCTTTTACAATACCAGTCTTTTGAGACATCCTTTGTTGATTTTGAAAATATGTAGTTGTGTGCATCCCTAAATATATCCACATTTATTATGTATTTCAGTGGACATTTGATGTATTTTTGAATTTAGACATATATAAAATTATCATGAAAATAGACATTTAACCTGTATATACATGTCTGTGGCTTTAAAGCGGAGGTTTAAAGCCACACTCAGAGTCCTCTGGGGGGTAATGCTGACTGTTGACCGCTAGTGTAATTTATAATGCTTTCAACAAATCTGGAGGCTTTGCTGCAGAAGCCTGAGACTCACTTCAGCACACTCACACACCCGCAGCAGGATGGAAGAATCCAGTGTTGTGTGCGAGAGGCAGCAAGACGGGCAGTGATGGACCAAAATATGTGCACACAGGATCTTCAGTGAGTTCTTCCACTCTGTAAGCTCTGATATGTTGTGATTTGAATGTCTATTCGGCCAACCAATTAGCTGATAATTAATTTCATATTATTGCTGATAACTAATAAATGTTTGATGATAAAATTTATATTATTTATAATATAAAAGTCTAGAAAAAAGTCTAAAAAAAGTCTAAAAACTAAAATTTATAAATTTTTAATGCTAAAAGTGAGTTGAGGCCTCACAACATAATGTATAGTATGAAAAACTGATATTTATTTTGAGATTTGCTGAAAATTCCATTTAGCAGTGCTATTACATTATTAGTGATTAACTTTAAGTGAGCATTAGATGATGGAAAAGGTTCTCTAAATGTAAAAATAGAGGAAATGAGCATGCAGTGAATGAATATATGTCTAAATCTAAATCAGATTGCGAAGAGGGACGGGGGAGAGACACAGGATGTAGGATGAAGTATTAAGAAAAAACCCTTTCAGAATTCATAACTTCAGGCCTCTTCTCTGGGACTGCTCTGTTATCACTGTTGTCTCCTAGCAGCCGCTCATAAACAGAGCAGAGAAGGAGGTTGAAAACAGCGACTTGCACTAACTCGATTTACTCTCTTAGGGCACAGAGATGTAAGCTGCTTTGTTGTCTGCACTCTGCTGTGACACTGGGATAAAGACTAGACTAAAAAGCCCCTGGCATCATGCAGCATTTAATTACACTGTTCCTTTTTTTTTAATAATTAGAGAACTACAATGAAAAATTGTCAGGCTCTGCAACATAGTAAACAAAGTCACCTGGTTTCATATTTGTGTGTTAGCTGCTTTTAAATGCTCACATTTAACACACTATGCTCACTGTGTCTCTGAATCCAATGTAACTATTGATTGTGTGCGTGCCTATATGTACACATACAGTTGTGCTCATAAGTTTACATACCCCTTGAAGAATTTGCAAAGTGTTAATAATTTTCTCAAAATAAAAGGGATCATGAAAATTGCATGTTGTTTTTTATTTAGTACTGTCTTGAATAAGCTATTTCACGTAACGGATGTTTATATATACTCCACAAGACAAAATAATAACTGAATTTATAAAAACGACCCTGTTCAAAAGTTTACATATATTAATACTGTGTGTCATTTCCTGGATGATCCATGACTGTTTTTATGTTTTGTGATAGTTGTTCATGAGTCCCTTGTTTGTCCTGAACAGTTAAACTGTCGGAACAATCCTTCAGCTCCTGCGCATTCTTTTGTTTTCCAGCATCTTCTGCATATTTGACTGCTTTCCAGCAGTGACTGTATGATTTTGAGATCCATCTTTTCACTCTGAGGACAATCGAGGGACTCGTACATAACAATTACAAAAGGTCAAAACATTTACTGATGCTCAAGAAGGCAACACGATGCATTAAGAGCCGGGGGTGTAAGATCATACCCCCCCCCCAATTACAGAGTTGTGCAAGAGGACTGTATTGTTAAGAGTGTGGAAAGATGTCCAATAATATTCCTGTGCACAAACAGTCACGTGTGGATGGAGATAATTGTGTGTAAACAATGCTGAATCATTCTTTAGCCTCTCTCTTCTGTATGTGCACATCAGCATTTTGCTCAGTACACTGTGTTTGTGAACTGTGTAGTCAATGCAGTGTGTGATTGCTTATCTGGTACAGATCAGATCAATAAAAGCTCTAGTGCTTATGGAGAAAAAGCTAAAATACTTACCTTGCACCAACAAATGATGAATTCCCTCTCATTATGGTTGTCTACACTACAGTAGACAAACATTGTATATGTTCTTCTTTACCTAAATTAGTTTTTCTTTTCTTTCCTCCGTCTTCATTATTTAGTCCTCCATAATCCTTCCATCAACATACACTGCCACCAAGTGGCAACAGATGACCCCATCCTCAAATGTGTACCAATTTACATATCAGCTTGGTAAATTCAACATGTGCATTCATTTCACAGTGTAAATGCAGTTACGACTCTTGGAAATATTTGAAACATGAATCCTATTTAAAATGTTCATTTTTATTGGGAATGCATGACCACCCAGATTCAGATCCTGATAGAAGCACTTCCTGTGGTTTGTGTGGTGTGTGTTGGCATAGTTTTAATCCTCGCCTGACCCCATAAACAATTGGCAAAGCATCTAGGCAGAATAATGCAGTAGAAAGTCTAATGAATGCACTGTACGTGATCAATAGAGAAACCTGATAGGATGACCGTAGAGTGTAAGTGTTTCGAGTGTTATCTGCACTGCCTGGTCTCAACGCTCGACTCAAATCACCTGCTGACTGCAGATGTCCTAAAGATTGAGGGTTATATTCCCTTTGTGATTAATTAAATGACTGTATTTTGTTGTACTTTAGTTGTGATATCGTATTTAAAATATTTATTATACAAATATAAAATGAAATGAAGTATTAAAGTATTTTAAGTATAAAATAAAGTATTAAATGTGTTTTATATGTGTGTTTTGTGTGTCTGTGCAGGGGCCTGGTTGAAGAGCAGTCTGGGATACATCCAGAGAGAGGGGAAGCAGTTAACTCTTACATATATTGCCCCTCAGCTTGGCTATTGGGTTGCAGCCATGTCTCCCATAAACACAGGTAACACTCATTCATTTCTGGACATTTTGTCTATTTTTCAATTTTGTTTAGATGACTCCGCAGTCTTTGACCCTTTTATATGGCCATTAATGGAGAGAGGAGCCCGATGGGCAGACATACAAGGGCTTTGTGGCAGACTGAGTTATTGACTTCTGTAGTTGTTTACACATTCGCTGTGCTATTCCTATTCACCAGCTGAGAGAATAATGTCAATATGTGGGTGGATTTCAGTTTGGCATGAAAATAACTTTTATATGAAATATCTCCTGTTGAAAAGTGTTATCGATTGATACTGTAGAGTGGAGGTCAGGAGGACAGTGGAAATGTGAATAGGATGGATGGATTCCTCTATGCTGAACACCAAGTATGTATGTTTTGTTGTAGGTCCAGTGGTGGCGAAGGACATTAGCACTTATCACACAGTCTTCCTGCTGGCCATACTAGGAGGCATGGCCCTGATACTGCTCTTCCTGCTCTGTCTGCTGCTCTACTATTGCAGGCGTGTCTTTTTTGTCCGAAGAAGCATAAAGTCTCTTAAAAACTATGTGCATTTACTGCTAAAATGTAACATATAGACAGGATGATGATGCATCATCTGATATAAGGGAAATAAATTGATATGTTAAGAGAAATAAATTGCATATAAATTCATATGTGGCATATATACTGTATATATATATATATATATATATATATATATATATATGTGTGTGTGTGGTCGAGGAAAATTTAAGTTTTTCCCTTGTGTTTATGAGAGCATGTTTCTGTGATTTCAGGAGGAAGTGTGCCCGCTTACGCCCTGCCCACAGGAAGTTCACTCTATCCTCCACATTAGATGCCTCTAAACGAGACCAGGCTACTTCCATGTCACACCTGAACCTCATCAGTGAGACTCACCTAGACCACAATGGGGCAGAGCCAGACATGCACACACCTATGCTTAAACCCACCCCCTACGACTCCTCCACCAATGAGCTTGCAGCTTCGCACGGCGAGCTCCATAGCCGAGGATCTAACCACTACAAACACTCAGTAGAGAGATTTCCCCTCAAATCGGTTTGTTCAAACAATCCTTCCGAGGGTTATGATTCCCCAGTGGGGCGTGGGGAGTACCGGCGGAGCTATACATCCATCGTGACTTCATCCATCCATCCCCTCCACATGTCCATCTCGTCCTCGTCCCCCCAACCATTGCATCACACCACCTCTGCAGGACGACTCTCTTCGGAGAGTAAATCAGGCTTGCGCGATAACCGCATAATCTCTCCTGTTTCAGCCACATCCACAAGTCCTGCCGGATCCCCAGAGCGGGAGCAAGGAATCGAGCGGCGGCCAGCCGACTACATGCTGTCCCGCTCCGTAGACCATCTGGAGCGTCCCGCCCGGCTTCCCCGACCTGGAGCCCTGCTCTGCTGCACCTCCGAATTGCAAGTCAACCAAGGGGAAGAGACCTACCGCAAGGCTCGTCCCACCCTCGTCATCCCTGCCCACTACATGCGACTTCCAGGGACACACCCTCTGTCGGGCCAAGCGCTTCTTTTGCAGTCGGATGTACAGAGCGAATTGGAAAGCATTCAGGCGGAACTCAGTGCGTGCCATCAGCCCCAAGGCCAAGTCCTGCAACCATGGTGCAAAGGAGAGCAGGAAGTGGGGACGCAAGGGACGGGGGACAACCGAGGTGGAGGAGTTGAGGAGTGGACGTTGCAGACGGCCACTCTTCCCGCTGATCTCTCCATCCCCAACTCACTCAGTCAAACAGGCCTGGATGTGGTGCAGATGAACGGAGAAGATCAGCTTCTGGCCGAAAAGACTTTGATGGAGCTCAGGGGGGGGAAGCCGCTCCCCCATCCCAGAGCTTGGTTCGTGTCACTGGACGGCCGCTCCAATGCCCACATCCGCCATTCGTACATCGACTTGCAGAGGGCAGGATGCAACAGCAGTTGTGTCGGAAGCAACGATGCCAGTCTGGACTCTGGGGTTGATATGAGTGACATCACACCGGGTCGGCGTTTTCGTGAAAAGGTCAGGGGTAAAACTGAAGTTGGGGCTCAGCCTGCAGTGTCTGTGGTCGGATATACACCGCTAGTGTTTGTAAAGGACTCAAATGCTAATGCGGAGAACAGTGGTAGCCCAACACCAGTCTGCAGCCCTGAAGAACACTCTCTAGGGGAAACAGAGAGGGAAGAGGAAGACGAAGGGACTTTGTCTCCCCCGTTGCCTCCACCTGAGCTATCTTCACCACCTCCTCTCTCTGAGCCTGTGGTTGAAATGGCGGAGGAGACGGGGACAGATAGTGATGTTTTCAGGACTGAGGAGACTCAAATGCACATGAGCAGCAGCCGGCCAGATAACCTGGTCGTCCCTGATGATGGTGGTGAAGACGAGAACAAGAAGAGTCCGTGGCAGAAACGAGAGGAGCGACCACTACTGGCCTTTAACCTAAAATGACATGCCTTTTAAAAGGATATTCATCAAAAAAAATGAAAATTCTGTCGTCGTTTACTCATGTCGTTCCATGCCTGTATGACTTTCTTCTGTGGGACACAATTAAAAATGTATTTTTGTCCATACAGTCAAAAACCAGATTTAGACTCCATTGACTTTCATTGTATGGACAGAACAATTGAAGCATTGTTCAAAATATTGTACTTTCTCTTGGAGAACATAAAAGACATTATAAAGGGTTGGAATGCCATAAGGGTGAGTAAATGCTGACAGAAGTCTCATTTTTAGGTGAACTGTCCCTTTAAGTGCTTCCATCATGGTCTCTAGCTGGACTGTTGAATGGAGTTGCCTTATGAGCGCAGGTCTGTGCGTGGCTGTTTGCCTGTGGCAATGAAAGCCATAGCACAAATGAATATCAGAGCAGCTCTGCCTCACATCTGTACGAGGAAGAACAAACTGAAGCTTTCAAGAAAAAAAAACACCTTAAAATACCAATCTAATGCACATCTGCTATGGCTTTCCAGACATACACTTTGAGCAAAAAATATTGCAATCCATTGTATTGAAGGTGAAAAGTTGTTTAAGCTTTATGAGATGCTGCTGTTCTTGAGCAATATGACATCTAGTGGCAACACATGTACACTGCAACTACACCTCTTAAGTGTTTCCCAGCACTTATTTTTGAACATTTTATGGGATGACTGGAGGAATGTCTTCCTCATCCTGATGGGTTAAAAAACACATAAAACCACTATAATGGGATCAACAGTCTAAATCTCACCCATTTTCAGTTTTATTGGTATAATGAATTCATGAGTAGAATACAGCTGAAGCTTTGTGAATCAAATAAGTTTACATAATGCATCATTTGTTCTTTTTAATAATTTTGGCTGTGTTGTGCACAGATTTTCAAATGTGTATTTCTTCAACCTTAGGATTACAGTAAGACTTGCCAACATTGCTGGTCAGCTTCAAAGCAGCAGACCCACCTGTTAAAGAAAAAAAAACTATGCATTGCTTTAAACTGAAGGATCATGTAGCTTTATATGCCTTATTTTTTTATTTTAACCACTGCATTTTAATTTAGTTGTATTATTATTATTTTGGTTTGAACTTGCCTTAGTGTGTGAGTGAATTGAACCGCACATTCAGACGAGGGCTGGATGCAACCGCACTCACTCACGTAAACAGCCACCAGCTTTGCTTTCCCAAACTGTCGGGGTTATTTTATTTTTTTTTGTCTTAAGTGCCTTTCTAATGCTAATTTATATCCATCATTAGATTTATTTTTCCTCTCCACTATCATTTTGTGTCATATTATTTGATGTTTTTCACAATATATTGACTCATGTGGCATTACACCCTCCTTTGATCTCATTGTATGTGTGTGTTTTAATTGTTGTATCTGGATATACAGTGGGCTCCAAACATCTGAAACCACACTGACAATCTGGGATTAGAATCTATTTTAACCCTATAAGATTTTGATGCTTGAAACAATAGTTTATGAAACATTTGTTTATGCAACTCAAGTGCTGATGTCTTTGAAGCAAAAAGAGGACATAGCATTTTTTTCATTACCGAAAGTATTTGTCATAGAAAAATTGCATTGATTTTTATTTGTTTTATTTAATTTTTAAAATGTTTTAAATATGTTTTTCAATCATGGTAGTCTCAGACTTTTGAAACCCCCTGTGTATTCAGTGCTTCTTATGATTCTGGTCTATTCTTTTGCCTTGTTTGTTTGTATGTATGTATGTACATATTCATTCACCCAGTTGTTTATGCTCGTGTGAGTGTGTGTTGCTTGGTGTAGCTGTGTGTCTGCTGTAGACATACTATGCAGTGTGTGTATGTACTGATGTAGGACTGAAAGCGATGTATCATTATTTGAAAGCTGTTGAAAGTCTGACTTGCTGCCAGGGTAACCACTTTGTAAGAAACCTTGTGTCATTCGGCTCTTCAGCAATCTACTTTGAATGTCTGGACTGGTTGCTTGTATTATAATTCAGGCCTATTATCCAATAAAGCCAAAAAAACCTGATCAGTGCTAGTTGAACATTATTTTTCAACATATCCAATGCAAATCATAAACTTCAGGGTCACTTTATGATAAATAAGACCGGAGTCGGCTAACATAATAGCTCGTTAATTGCTTGATGGATATATAGTGGTATATATAAACATTTGAAAATAGCCTAAATAAGTGTCGATATTTACTTTATACAGCGTTGGAATCAAAGTAGTTAGCTGTAGTTAGCTCGTCACTGATGTTCAAGGATTTATTTGAACTCAGCAGTCAGACAAGTCCTCGAGGCTCTTCTCTACTATATTTCTGAACGTATTTATAAGTCTGCTTGGTTTTGCAGTTGTTCATATTTACATGATGGGAGTGGAAAGCGTCCTCCTGGTTTCATTAGTTTGTCTTCATCATCTCTGAACAATACAAACACGCTTGATCCTCTTCATGAGCTGAGCGAGCAGCATTGCAGTCGAGCATCTTTGTCAGCTCGAGGACAGAGGAGGATGATGATTGTCTGTTGTTGTCAGGCAGACTTGCATCCCTCAGGAAGCCGAGTTTGACCTGCTTCCATGAAGAGATTGACACTTGTTTTAATAGTATTTCCTCTGGCAGTCACCCTCCAGGCTATTATAGCAGTAATCCACTGACACTTTCACCTGTCATGCTTGTCTTTGAACCCCATAAACAGGTCTGTGCTTTGTCAGTAAGGTATATCTGGTATTTGAACGGTGTTTCGGTTTTGTTAAGGAGTCCTGGGGGTGATCTTGGTGCAAAGAAAAAAAAGAAGAAACAAAAGAGAAAGAAGGAGAAGCCAAGCTCAGGAGGAGCCAAGTCTGACTCTGCCTCTGATTCTCAGGAGATAAAGGTTTCTGCTTTGTGTAGTGTTATAAAAACAGGTTTTGTTAAAAAGAGAAAGAGGCTGATTTCCCTCTGTTCCTGTCCCAGAACCCTGCCATTCCAATGCAGAAATTGCAGGACATTCAGAGAGCTATGGAGCTCCTGTCCACCTGTCAAGGTCCAGCCAAAAACATAGATGAGGCCACAAAGCACAAGTACCAGTTCTGGGACACTCAACCCGTGCCCAAACTCAGTAAGTCATACGTCACCTCTGCATGTGTTCGATTGCAACATTACAAATGTAAGCAACTTGACACATCCTTGGCAAATCAGTAAGAATCTTACAATGATCCTTAAACAATGTTGTATTCAACAAGCCAGTCAACTTATGGTTTAATCAGAAAACACAATCTCAGCATCATGAATGAAGACGTCTAGTTACACAACCGTTCAAAAGTTTGGGGTTCGTAAGATTTTTTTAAATGTGTTTGAAACAAGTATTTTAAGCGCACCAAAGCAGCATTTATTTGATTAAAAATACAGTAGAAACAGTAATGATATGAAATGTGATTACAGTTTAAAATAACTCTTTTCTGTCTGAATATGTTTAGAATGTAATTTATTCCTGCAACTGATGTTTTCAATGCGCTGGATCTAATGGACAATAAGGCTTTCTTGGAAAAGCTCAAGTTTGGGATTGGTGATGGTAACCTGCAGTATTATCTGTTCAACTGGAAATGCCCTCCTATGGACCCAGAGAAAGTAAGATTCTTTTTTTTGTTTGTTTAATTTAATTGTTTTAATATTTTATATCCCAGCTTTGATGCTACTTAACCTCTTCCCACAAAAACAAAACTATGTATGTATATGTTTTTTGGTTGTCACAATTGTTTACTTTATTAAATAATTTTATTCATCTTTTATCATGTCTTCATGTATTGTAATTCATATTCCCTCTTTTTTGGTGGGGATGTTTTGGGACATCAGAAAGGTTTTGATGTTTTCAATGCGCTGGATCTAATGGACAATAAGGCTTTCTTGGAAAAGCTCAAGTTTGGGATTGGTGATGGTAACCTGCAGTATTATCTGTTCAACTGGAAATGCCCTCCTATGGACCCAGAGAAAGTAAGATTCTTTTTTTTTGTTTGTTTAATTTAATTGTTTTAATATTTTATATCCCAGCTTTGATGCTACTTAACCTCTTCCCACAAAAACAAAACTATGTATGTATATGTTTTTTGGTTGTCACAATTGTTTACTTTATTAAATAATTTTATTCATCTTTTTTTTTTTATAAAGCAGAAATGGACTTGTTAAAGGGGTCATTTGATGTTGCTAAAAATAACATTATTTGGTGTAATGAAATGTTTATGCGGTTTAAGGTTCAAAATAACACAATATTTTCCACATACTGTACATTATTGTTTCTCCTCTATGCCCCGCGTTTCTGAAACACGTCGATTTTTACAAAGCTCATCGGTCTGAAAAGAGAGGTGTGCGATTGGCCAGCTATCCAGTGCGTTGTGATTGGCCGAATTCCTCAAACGTGTGACGGAAATGTTACGCCCCTTACCATATTGTGATGCCCTGTCCAGCCAGAGCGACGAGACAAAAACATTAAAAGCCATTATATGTAGGCATTTGTTGCATCCAGTGGGGACATAATTACGGATTATAATGATGTATACTGTCTTTTTACACATTGCGTTGCATCACGCCGCACATACATGTAGTGTTGTTTATTTTCTTTAACATGCACTCTGTATCCTCTCATAGAACATGTTTAATCCCATTGTTTTTGTCATTTTGTTTGTTTATGTATTATGAAGGAGTGTTGATACATTTGTGTGAATTAGCAAGCTGTACATTTAATGCCAGATATTTATTACGTGTTGTGACGTTTACAACGGAACATGAACGGGTGGGGGTCGAAATCCAGTCTTTTCTATGGAGCTGCCTTTAAAGTCATATACCGTTTGGAGTTCCTGCTGTCTGTGTGAGGGAGGGAGGGGGAGCGTAAATGGTTAAATGTGTGGAAGAATGTATTGCATTTTGAAGCACAACATCAACTTGTTTATAAAAGGGCCAGATTGCTCTGAAGTGCATTTTTAAGAATAATGTTTATTTAGGTTTTGTGTGTCCAAAAGAAACATTTTGAATGTAAATTGATTTACTTTTTTGTTTCATGAAGACATGATTGTCACACCTTAAGTAGTTTCTTTTCCCCACCCGTTTGTTCTTTACCATTTAGTGTTTTTAAATTATAATTTTAGTAAAGCAATTCTGATATTTAGAATTGTATTTAAGTTACGCTTCATTTTATTATTGATTTTCTTTATTCTGTCAGTATTCTTTGCAGTCAAACCATAACCTCATTCAAGTGGTGCATTTGCGATCAGGCCCTGGTAATTTTGCTATACTTAAGCACAAGGAGAGTTAAACAATCGTGTGCATTGTCATTTTGATAAACATTTCTCCTAATGCTTTTGGTGATGCGGTCAGGAAAGCTTGCTCGCTGTTCAGTTACAATCACTGGTGAGGCATAATGAAATGTGAACAATGTTATTATATAGCATAAGCTGATTTTGTGTTAATACAGCTTATCTTGTCATGGTTTGCTTTAATGTATCTGAATCTACAATATTTTAAAAGCATAAGCGCACGCCCAGACATGCTTAATAAGAAAGGTACTCCACTCAAAGTTTCACATTTCAACCGGTGGTTTCATTCAATAACGTCCAGGGCACTTTTGCGAATGTCAGTTTGTGTATGTTTTTTCTAAGGCTTGCTGTATGAAATGAGCATGAAACTTTTTTCCAATCTGTATGGTTTAAGAACTTGTGGGTTATGGTTAGAACACCCGAGGTACTTGCCTTATTTCGGAGAGGTTGTTTTTTTAAATGTCAAATTGTGTAGTTTTAAATGATCAGCTTTCTCTTTCTCAAGACAGTATTTTTATTGAACTCCATTGCAGGTTGGAACTGATGGGAATAAGTACCAGCACCATGTCAAACATGATAGTTCACCTAAATATCTAATTGACAAAAAATATACATCAAGGTATACCAGCATGGATATTTGACTGAATAAAAGCATCCAAAATACAAAATTCATCTCGGTTTTTCCCTATTTATATCCATCACATTAACCTATGAAAATATGAATATACTAAACAATCCACATCTGTCCAAACACACTATATAGTAACCTGCGGTCATAGAGCACAGGTTAAACACTTGATAAGCACTTTTGCTTTCCTTTCTTTTTCGGTTTTCTGATTTTCGTAGGATTCGGGATGATTTTCTTTACTTTCAGAGGCTGGAGGATTAAAGGCGACGCGTCAGTGGCTTCATCCGACATTTCTTCTAATTTCCTCTTCTGCCCCTTTAACGCGTCGGCCAGCTTTTCCTCGGCTTTCGCTGTTGAATCCGTCGGAATCCAAGCCACTTTGAGCGGCGGAACCACAGGTGTGATCGCGCGGACCACATCCTCGAACACCTCGGCGCCGCGTTTGAATCCCAGCGCCAGGACGCACTTGAGACCCAGCAGCCCCGCGAGACTCTCGCTCAGACTGGGCACCTGGCAGGCGGGCACCGACCTCGTTTTACTCAGCGGGATTAAATGGCACGTCATGTGTGCTGGCCTTACCGAATTACACACGAGCACCAAACTCAGTTCATTCCTCTCCAGGCCTTTGGTGACCTCGTTGATGCCGATGGCCAGTTGTTTCCTCGCGGTCGGGATGGTCCAGCCCGGCTCGGTGGGCTTAGAGGGGGTCTGTACACTCTCTGCGGGTTCAGGAGCTGGTTTTTGGTCCTCAGTGGGTTTTGATGCCTGTTTTCTTGACCTCCTTCTGCTGCCCCACTCGCGAAACCTATTGACACGTTGTTTCTGAAGCCCGACAGCAGATAGTTTGACTTTAAGTGTGTTCAGTATGAAATGCTTGTGTTCTCTTTCCAGTGGACTCCAGTGAATGCTGTATGGGCTATTCAGTGAAGTTTTTACTGGTATGGGCTTCTTTTTTTCTTTCTTCGTTGCTCCTTTCGCTGGGGTAGACATTCTTTCTGGAAACCTGCTTTTAAGCAAAATTCAGCATTAATAATTACAATGAGGCATGCAACATCACATTAAAACTCTTTTATATAGTTGTAGTTGAACCAAGACGTATAATTATCAGCAGTTATACAAACCTAATAAAATAGCCTGATATCAGCCGTTAAAGGTTTAATTTCCAGAGCGTGTGCTCTTTCCTCCGTGCGCAGACATGTTGTTGTTGAAGGTCTTCTTCTGTGGTCACACCATAAATCGTTCAAGGTTCCTAAAACACACAGTGCCATCTAGTGACGGACTGTCCGCAGAGCTGTTGGCTGGATATCATTTTAGTCATGTACTATCATTTACAAATATAGCTCATAAATATTTTATAAGAAACAAAATATAGAATTTATATTATTATCATTATTAATTATATAAATATAACTATTTTTTACTTGAATTTGATTCAATTAAAAGTTCACTGGCTTTTAAAAGGATTTATATAATTTACCATTCTAAACAGTTGTATGTATTTTTAAATAGAGAGAGAGAGAGCGAGAGAGAGAGAGAGAGAGAGAGAAAATAGTTACGTAACCTGTGCTTTTTGTGTCCTGACAACCAATCTATATAAATGACTAGGCCTATATAAATATAAATACATAAATATAAATTCTCTATTATAGATCAGTGGTCCTGACACTGCTGTTTATTTTGGTACTGTAAGACTTCTTTAGCAAACTATGTGATTTTATTTTCCAGCATTATTGTTTTGTTTTTCCTAATATTGATGAGCACTTTGTTTTATTATTGTATTATTCATTGTTTGGTCTACTGGAAAATGATATTAAAAAATACAATAAAGACAAAAAAAAATAAAGAATATATGAGCTACCTTAATAAATACATTTTATATCAAATTTTGGTTTAAAAAAAAAACAGCTTTGTTTGATTTGTTTTTATGTTTATATTATATAAACATAAAATATTGAATCCGCCTCCGTCTGTTAGTTATAGTGCCTGCTCACTTTTGCCCTGGCCCACCCAAAAATAAAATTCTGCCTATGCCACTGGATCAGACTATGTGACGCTTTTTTTCTTTTTCTTTTTTCTTGCTGGAAGTGTAGAGCTTGATTATATTATTATAGGATCACAGAAAAAAACTAAGTCATGATGTCTATGGCTGTAGGCTGAATTTGAGCAGTATGCAGAGGATGTAAAGAAAGTGAAGACCAGACCTACAGACGAAGAGCTGCTGGATTTGTATGGTCTCTACAATCTCCTTAGTTTTAAGTAGATATTAAAATTTAATTATGAAAAAGCTACAAGATTAGTTTATTTTTTTATTTTTATGTGATATAGATTAACAGATTAAAAGATAATTAACTTGGCTTCATAGAGATACCACCTGATTCTATCTCATTACAAGTCAGATGAGACCTAAAGATGTAAGCATATAATATTGTAATTGAATAAAGCTGTCAAATATCATGGTAAGGTTCTCCTGTTTATTTTATATATTCTAACACAATGTTAAATTCTGCTGGGCGTTTTCATGTATTGCTTCATTAGTATTAGCTGAGTCCTCAGACTTGAGGACCAGTAATTGTGCCCTTACACACAAAGAGCTTTTTTGTCCTCTCAGTGTGCTCACTGAAGCATAGTCATCACAACAGCTCTTTGGATCGGATGCAGAATGCAAGACATGGAAACTTTGCCAAGGCCAGGCTTTGTACAGTGTTGCCAAATCAGGGGGAAATCAGCACTCGGGAACAGATGCCAGAAAACTCTTGAGTGAATCAATCAGGTGTAATTGTAACAAACCATTAATTTAAGTAGGCTACCTACTATTTAAATAACCTTACTAACTAAGGTTATTTAAATGACCTTTTTTCAAGTCAAAAGTTGTTTTGTTAAGCACAGTATAAAATCTTTAGGCTATATTGTGGGGAAGTTGTGGCCTAATGGTTAGAGAGTCGGACTCATAACCCAAAGGTTGTGGGTTTGAGTCTCGTATCGGCAGGGATTGTACAGCACTCTCTCCCACCTTTATTACCACGACTGAGGTGCCCTTGAGCAAGGCACTGCACCCTGGGCACCCCTCCGTGTGTGTGGCTGCCCACTGCTCCGTGTGTGTGTGTGTGTGTGTGTGTGTGCACTTTGGATAGGTAAATGCAGAGCACTAATTCTGAGTATGGGTCAACATGCTTGGCCACATGTCACGTCACTTTCACTTTATATATAGTCAATGATGTGACTGTGATATGTTATTTTTGTCTGGATCATCATAAATCGTTCAAGGTTCCTAAAACACACAGTGCCATCTAGTGACGGACTGTCCGCAGAGCTGTTGGCTGGATATCATTTTAGTCATGTACTATCATTTACAAATATAGCTCATAAATATTTTATAAGAAACAAAATATAGAATTTATATTATTATCATTATTAATTATATAAATATAACTATTTTTTACTTGAATTTGATTCAATTAAAAGTTCACTGGCTTTTAAAAGGATTTATATAATTTACCATTCTAAACAATAAACTGTATTTTTAAATAGAGAGAGAGAGAGAGAGAGAGAGAGAAAATAGTTACGTAACCTGTGCTTTTTGTGTCCTGACAACCAATCTATATAAATGACTAGGCCTATATAAATATAAATACATAAATATAAATTCTCTATTATAGATCAGTGGTCCTGACACTGCTGTTTATTTTGGTACTGTAAGACTTCTTTAGCAAACTATGTGATTTTATTTTCCAGCATTATTGTTTTGTTTTTCCTAATATTGATGAGCACTTTGTTTTATTATTGTATTATTCATTGTTTGGTCTACTGGAAAATGATATTAAAAAATACAATAAAGACAAAAAAAAATAAAGAATATATGAGCTACCTTAATAAATACATTTTATATCAAATTTTGGTTTAAAAAAAAAACAGCTTTGTTTGATTTGTTTTTATGTTTATATTATATAAACATAAAATATTGAATCCGCCTCCGTCTGTTAGTTATAGTGCCTGCTCACTTTTGCCCTGGCCCACCCAAAAATAAAATTCTGCCTATGCCACTGGATCAGACTATGTGACGCTTTTTTTCTTTTTCTTTTTTCTTGCTGGAAGTGTAGAGCTTGATTATATTATTATAGGATCACAGAAAAAAACTAAGTCATGATGTCTATGGCTGTAGGCTGAATTTGAGCAGTATGCAGAGGATGTAAAGAAAGTGAAGACCAGACCTACAGACGAAGAGCTGCTGGATTTGTATGGTCTCTACAATCTCCTTAGTTTTAAGTAGATATTAAAATTTAATTATGAAAAAGCTACAAGATTAGTTTATTTTTTTATTTTTATGTGATATAGATTAACAGATTAAAAGATAATTAACTTGGCTTCATAGAGATACCACCTGATTCTATCTCATTACAAGTCAGATGAGACCTAAAGATGTAAGCATATAATATTGTAATTGAATAAAGCTGTCAAATATCATGGTAAGGTTCTCCTGTTTATTTTATATATTCTAACACAATGTTAAATTCTGCTGGGCGTTTTCATGTATTGCTTCATTAGTATTAGCTGAGTCCTCAGACTTGAGGACCAGTAATTGTGCCCTTACACACAAAGAGCTTTTTTGTCCTCTCAGTGTGCTCACTGAAGCATAGTCATCACAACAGCTCTTTGGATCGGATGCAGAATGCAAGACATGGAAACTTTGCCAAGGCCAGGCTTTGTACAGTGTTGCCAAATCAGGGGGAAATCAGCACTCGGGAACAGATGCCAGAAAACTCTTGAGTGAATCAATCAGGTGTAATTGTAACAAACCATTAATTTAAGTAGGCTACCTACTATTTAAATAACCTTACTAACTAAGGTTATTTAAATGACCTTTTTTCAAGTCAAAAGTTGTTTTGTTAAGCACAGTATAAAATCTTTAGGCTATATTGTGGGGAAGTTGTGGCCTAATGGTTAGAGAGTCGGACTCATAACCCAAAGGTTGTGGGTTTGAGTCTCGTATCGGCAGGGATTGTACAGCACTCTCTCCCACCTTTATTACCACGACTGAGGTGCCCTTGAGCAAGGCACTGCACCCTGGGCGCCGCAGCAAAAAAATGGCTGCCCACTGCTCCGCGTGGGTGGGGGGGTGAGCTGAGTCCTCAGACTTGAGGACCAGTAATTGTGCCCTTACACACAAAGAGCTTTTTTGTCCTCTCAGTGTGCTCACTGAAGCATAGTCATCACAACAGCTCTTTGGATCGGATGCAGAATGCAAGACATGGAAACTTTGCCAAGGCCAGGCTTTGTACAGTGTTGCCAAATCAGGGGGAAATCAGCACTCGGGAACAGATGCCAGAAAACTCTTGAGTGAATCAATCAGGTGTAATTGTAACAAACCATTAATTTAAGTAGGCTACCTACTATTTAAATAACCTTACTAACTAAGGTTATTTAAATGACCTTTTTTCAAGTCAAAAGTTGTTTTGTTAAGCACAGTATAAAATCTTTAGGCTATATTGTGGGGAAGTTGTGGCCTAATGGTTAGAGAGTCGGACTCATAACCCAAAGGTTGTGGGTTTGAGTCTCGTATCGGCAGGGATTGTACAGCACTCTCTCCCACCTTTATTACCACGACTGAGGTGCCCTTGAGCAAGGCACTGCACCCTGGGCGCCGCAGCAAAAAAATGGCTGCCCACTGCTCCGTGTGTGTGTGTGTGTGTGTGTGTGTGTGCACTTTGGATAGGTAAATGCAGAGCACTAATTCTGAGTATGGGTCACCATGCTTGGCCACATGTCACGTCACTTTCACTTTATATATAGTCAATGATGTGACTGTGATATGTTATTTTTGTCTGGATCATTTATTGTATTAAAATGTAGCCTACATTAAAGAAAGCATATTTTGACTTTTTCATGAAAATTGTCGTTTTAAGTCAAATGGAGTTTTCCTAAGAAAAACTTCATGACATTCGTGACACATGATATTTGAATGAATGGATGAATCTAAGTTTTCAAACGTTTTTGAACATACAGATTTTTTGTAATCCCACACATTTATTAAATAATTAATAACAGCGCTTTTTGTGTTACATACTGGAAAATGTTTTAAAATGTCTGAAAGCATTTATTTAGCCTAAATGAACACAGAATATTTCATTCATTCATTCACGATTCGCTGCTTGCCGGCACGGTCCCGCTGAACCTTTATTTTGAAATCTGTTCAGGCAGGCAGCCATGTTGATCGAGTCATTGTTATTGTTTTTGACTTCACGTTCAGTAATTCGGGCAAAGGTAACGGGAGCGAGTCCCGATCTGGCGTTGAATGTGCACGTCGAGGTTCTTCAGTAAATTATCAAGACGTTTCTGTTTCTGCATTGCTACAGTCTCTTGTCTCACTGAGGTTAGTCACTTGGAAAATGTTTTTGTTTATATTATGTCTCTTCATCATTACCAGCATATGTTTTTATGCGTTTTGAATTTTGTATATGGACATAGAGGAGTTTGTGAGAAAATGAGAGGAAATCCTGCATCATTCTGTATGTGGCTGCCCACTGCTCCGGGTGTGTGTTCACTACTGTGTGTGTGTGTGTGTGTGTTCACTACTGTGTGTGTGTGTGTGCGCGCACTTGGATGGGTTAAATGCAGAGCACTAATTCTGAGTATGGGTCACCATGCTTGGCCACATGTCACGTCACTTTCACTTTATATATAGTCAATGATGTGACTGTGATATGTTATTTTTGTCTGGATCATTTATTGTATTAAAATGTAGCCTACATTAAAGAAAGCATATTTTGACTTTTTCATGAAAATTGTCGTTTTAAGTCAAATGGAGTTTTCCTAAGAAAAACTTCATGACATTCGTGACACATGATATTTGAATGAATGGATGAATCTAAGTTTTCAAACGTTTTTGAACATACAGATTTTTTGTAATCCCACACATTTATTAAATAATTAATAACAGCGCTTTTTGTGTTACATACTGGAAAATGTTTTAAAATGTCTGAAAGCATTTATTTAGCCTAAATGAACAGAATATTTCATTCATTCATTCACGATTCGCTGCTTGCCGTCACGGTCCCGCTGAACCTTTATTTTGAAATCTGTTCAGGCAGGCAGCCATGTTGATCGAGTCATTGTTATTGTTTTTGACTTCACGTTCAGTAATTCGGGCAAAGGTAACGGGAGCGAGTCCCGATCTGGCGTTGAATGTGCACGTCGAGGTTCTTCAGTAAATTATCAAGACGTTTCTGTTTCTGCATTGCTACAGTCTCTTGTCTCACTGAGGTTAGTCACTTGGAAAATGTTTTTGTTTATATTATGTCTCTTCATCATTACCAGCATATGTTTTTATGCGTTTTGAATTTTGTATATGTAACGTTATATGCCTGATGAAGTGATTTCAGTCATTTATTTATGCATTACTGCTTTAAATACAGAGTGAATCCTGCACTGAAAGTCACTGCGTCAAGTGCACGTCTCTAGGGGGAGTAAACCCAAACAGATTGTGCAGAAGTGTATTTGTAATCTCATATCATACGAATGGACATGCTGCCACTGAGTCTTTCTGGCTATTCGTCTGGTTTGATTGGCAGTTGAATCAGTCCAGTAACGATGGATAATCAGGTGTTCGAGTCCAGTGCGGAGCGGACATTTCAGTATCAGAGCAGCCTCCCTCCTCTGCCTGTGCCCGATCTACACGACTCTCTGAACAAATACCTGCATGCAGGTGAGAGGTCAACATAAGCCCTCGAGCTCAAACCTGTGTTACATGGGATAGAAATCAAGTTTGCTTAAAGAAAAAAAGAGTTGTTGACTATTAAAGTGCAGACTGCACTAAATTCATTTGTATTTTTTTGTATTTTTTTTTTATAGTAAATACAGGCACTGCCTGAGCTGTTTTAGTTTGTCTTTCTATTAAAAATCATTGAAATTAATCACACACACACACACACACACAGGCACACACAGCATGTTTAAGCTGGAGTACTAAAGTCACCTAAACTAAAATGAACATTAAATAAATAAAGCTGTATAGAAAACTAATAAAAAAAGATGAAACCATTACTAAAATTTCAATTTGAAAACAAAAATTATAAAAAATAAAAGCTGATTTAAAATAAAATAAAAAAATACTATAACATAAATAATACTAAAATGACTCTGGTCTGTGTCAGTGTTCCATAAAAGGCATCTAATAAGACTGATCATTATATATAAAGTTTATATATTATGATATTTATGATTATTTATTTACTTTTATGGAACTTTAAATATTACATGTACAAATGATGGTAGTTTATTATATTATAAAATACCTCAATTTGTACATGTAATATTTTATTACATATAAGTTTATTGTTCATACATTAACATAACATTGTTGGTCAGATTTGTGAGCAACACAATGCCCCATTTTTAAACTAAAATATTGAACTGAATGATTTACTTGATAAAATTGTAGATTGTTACATTGAATGAAATGTTAATATTAAAAAATAAATAAATAAATTGTAACTTTGTGTTTTGCAACTTCTATTGGGTATTGTTAAACAACTAAATGTTTTTTACTTTTTTAAAACTTTTTTTTTCTCAGAAAAGACATTAAGTTTATTTTATAGGGTAATGAGTAAAATACATGTGTTGGGAAACTGCGTTATTATTTTTAATTATTTTTCCAGTAAAACCTTTTGCATCTGAGGAGGAGTTTCAAGCCACAGAGGCTATTGTGAAACGCTTTGAGGAGGGCATCGGACAACAGCTACAACAGAAGCTTCTGAGGAGAGCCAAGAGCAGGAGCAACTGGGTAATAGGCCTTTTTTGTTTTTTTGCGCACCGCTCTGTTTGAGCCAGACTATGGAATCACTTAACTGACATGTATTTTCGTATTTAGACTTTATTTGAACCTGCCATTTGTTCTTCAGCTTGAAGACTGGTGGCTGGACACAGCATATCTAGAGGCACGCATCCCCTCTCAGCTGAATGTGAATTTTGGAGGTCCTACAGCCTACGTGGAGCACTGCTGGCCTGTACGTGATGGCACACAGCTGGAGAGGACCAGCTTGAATTTGTGGTTCACCCTCCAGTACTGGGACCTTATCCGCACGTAAGTGATCGTTTATGTGAACGAATAGACAGCCGGTGTAGTAAATGTCTTTCAAAAGTGTTTCATTTCTGATTGTGAATGGCTTGTTTTTGTCTGCATCAGTAATATATTAACTGTGTAATATGGCTATTTGTTTGTATTTGCTGATACTCATTAGGGAGAGGCTTGCCATTCATAAAGCAGGAACTATGCCCTTTGACATGGATCAGTTCCGCATGCTCTTCTGCACCTGCAAAGTGCCTGGTGTCAATAAAGACACCATCCTCAACTTCTTCAAAACAGGTTAGGCATATGCATGCTTGTTTGTATGCATAAATGTGTCCATATGTTCCTTTATGCTGGATGTGTGATCACTTTGTTGTAGAGAGAGAAGGACCCTGCCCTTCTCACATGATAGTGATGTGTCGTGGGAGGGTCTTCACATTTGATGCTCTCTGTGATGGACGTATCCTCACTCCCCCAGAGCTGTTGAGGTATAGTGCCAAGTGTCCTAGTTTTCAGTGATTCAGCATATTGGTTTTATTGATCCAGTGAAATCTGTATGTCTTTATTTTGTGTGATTATGCACAATCATTGTTCTTGGCTGTATTCTGAATGGAATACTACTTCCTGAATACTGCGGGGTATACACTGTTACTGTATACTGCCTACTATTATTCCAAACAATATTGTATGATAAATGCTCCACATAGTAGTATGCTACATTATTGTCATCATGTTACGTGTTAAATTCTTCAAGTGGTGTCCATTCAACATGTCGGAGATTAAAATTATTCAAGTAAATTTTGCATTTTTATCCAAATGTAAATTTTCAAAATGAATATTGTTTTCAACACTGATAATAAGGAATGTTTCTTGAGCACCAAATCAGCATTAGAAGGATTTCTGGAGGATCACGTGACACTGAAGACTGGAGTAATGACACCTGATAGCTTTGCCATCACGTGAATTAATTGCATTTAAAAATATATTATAAAAGAAAACAGACATTTTCAAATATTGTAATATTTCACATTATTACGGTTTTTCTCTATTTTTGATCAAATAAATGCAGCCAAATTAATGAGCATAAGAGACTTCTTTCAAAGACATTAAAATGTCTTACTGACCCCAAACTTTTGCATGGTAGTGAACTATATGGAATGTGCACAGTATGCATGCTATATACTGCAGCAAAGCAGCACGCTATTCCACACATAGTCCTTGTTTTCTTTAGGCAGCTCACTTACATTAAAGAATGCTGTGATGGAGAGCCGGAGGGGGATGGAGTGAGCGCTCTCACCACTGAGGAAAGGACACGCTGGGCAAAGGTAAGAGCCACGCCCTCCACGGAAGCACATCAACCAATCACAGTACAGTATGCAAATGAACTCATTCTACACTCTATAAAGGATGTGAAAATATTGTGAAAGACCTTCACTAGAGTTTCAACAACAGTTTATAAATCTTTGCTGAAGGGTTATCATGACGAGATTTTTCATGTGTCTGTCTCTTCAGGCTCGGGAGTATCTGATCTCCATTGATCCTGTGAATAAGACCATACTAGAGACTATTCAGAGCTCTTTATTTGTGCTCGCCCTGGACGATGCCAAGCCCTATTCCAGCCCTGAAAACTACACACAGGTTGAGCACATACAGACACACTTGTACGAGGACAGTCATGAATGTCACTCAGATACTGTACTTGTTCCAGGTATGATATTTTCAGCCATTTTTATCTTTTGATAGTTGACCCACCTGGCATTAACTGGTGACCCCACGATCCGCTGGGGTGATAAATCTTACGATCTGATCTGCTTCTCTAATGGGACCTTCGCTTCTAACTGTGATGTAAATACAACCATTGATTATGGCAACATTTTTAGAATTTGTGTATATTTTTTTTTTACATACATTACTGTTCAAAAATTTGGGATTAATATGATTTCTAAAAAAAAAATAGTTTTATTCAGAAAGGATGCAGTAAATTGGTCAGAAGTGACTTTTACATTGTTACAAACTTTTATATTTCAAATAAATGCTGATCTTTTGAACTTTCAATTCATCAAAGAATCCTGAAAATATGTATCATGCTTTCCACAAAAATATTAGGCAACTCTTTTCAACATGGATAATAATAGAAAATGTTTCCTGAGCAGCAAATCAGCATATTAGAATGGTTTCTGGAGTAATGGCTGCTTAAAATTCAGCTTTTACATTTTTCAGATTTTAAATTGTAATAATAATTTAATTGTAATAATGTTTCAGAATCCTTACTGTATTTCTGTATTATATACTGTATTATTCCTACTGTATTTTGTAATTTTTGAGCATAAGAGACTTCTTTCAAAAACATTTTAAAAATCTTATCAACCCCTGAATAGTAATTATATCACACAGTGTGAAGTGAAATGAAGTATAATTATGTCACACTCAGTGATTATGTGTGCATTCATTCCAAACATGACATTATTTTGATTAATGTGATCAGAAAACACGTTTTTAAGTCTTAAAGTTACCGGTAGCTATTGCAGTGCATGTCTGTGTCAGTCATGATATAAATACATAAATGAATAATAATCACATTTTAATGTCATTATTGTCTATGTATTTGTTTGTTTTAAAGCATGCACCATATGATGCCATGGTTTTGGTATCTAATGGATATTATGTAGATGAAAAATTGAGGGCCTGTGGTGGAGTGTGGAAGGTAAGACTGTGTTTATGTTTATTTGTGTATGTCATTTTATATGCGTGACTGTGCATGTTGAAATTATTATATGACTCCCAGGGTTCAAAGGTTGTGCGTGAGATGCCTGTGCCAGAGGAGCTGATATTCACCGTGGATGAGCGGGTGAGGAGAGACATCGCCCTGGCTAAAGAACAGTACAGTAAAAGTGTAAGTAACACATATTGTTAGTGAGTCTTTGTTATGCAATCCCATAATGCATTAATACAAACACAATACGCTGTAATCAGACGTGGTTTTTAGTAAACATAATTAAAAGCACTCATCTCAAAGCGTCTGTATCTACAGTCTCAGGACCTGCAGGTTGTCAGCTATGCCTTCACCTCCTTTGGAAAAGCAGCCATTAAGAAGAGAAAGCTTCACCCTGACACATTCGTACAGCTGGCTCTGCAGTTATCATACTACAGGCTACACGGAAAGTAAGTGTGTCAGATAACTGCCTGACTGAAAAATCAAAACACAGCCCTTGCTAAGTCTGGCATCTTTCTGTCTTTCATTCTCAGGCCTGGTAGTTGTTATGAGACCGCCACAACACGCCGTTTCTATCATGGCCGCACCGAGACCATGAGGCCCTGCACTGTGGAGGCTCAGCACTGGTGCAGAGCCATGTTGAACCCTACAGCCACTGTGAGTGCCTTGTGTCTAATAAATAAAGTGTTAGTTCAGCCGAAAATTAAAATGCTGTCATCATTTACTCATCCTCCAAACCTGTATGAACCATTCTCTTTCTTACGGTGAAAGAGTATCATAATTAGAGAATCATAAAGTTGTCCATACGGCTTGTGTTCTATATTACAGGAGCATGAAGGTGTTTTGCAGCATTGTGGCAAAGATTTTCAGCAAATAACGGTTTAAATTTCAGTCTGGTGTTCACACAAAGCTATCATATTGGTCATATGGTGTCTTTGGAATAGCTCACTATTTTTATTGTTTTTTCAGCTTTGTTTTTTAACGCTTGACAGCCCTCATCTCCATTCCCTTTCATTATTTGGAAAAGAGCAGCTAGGACATTTTGCTAATTTTTTTCCTTTTGTGTTTCATTTGTTTACTGTGGTACATCTGCTAGTTATAATTAAATTAAAACAAGTTTCAGAATTCCAGAAGTTTTAAGAGCTGAATGTTCTTTGGGGATCCTACTTTTTTTCTTTTTTTTTACCAATAAATGTACATGACTTTTCCGGTCATTTATGATTTACTGGCTAATATTTGAAAATATTTTTACTAAATTTCTGCCCGATTAAATATTTTAGAACTTGGAAATCACACTTTTAAAATCAGGACACCTCATATATCCAGGTTTTCCAAGAGCATGGGAACTCTGGTTTTCAAAGAAAAAAAAATGTTTAGGGGATTAATCTTGATTTTTAGTTGTTTAGTGCATTTTTACTTTTTTCCCCCTCTTATTTTAAATAATTTTAAGTCGTTGGAAGTTTGCTGAGGCCCCAGGCTCCTGGTTGAGAAACACTGTTCTTGACATTTGGTTTGCTTTGATGGCTTTTTTGTTGTCTTTTTTATACAGACTGAAGAGAAAAGGCAAGCTTTAAATGCAGCCTTCAGAAAACATAACAAGCTGATGGCAGAGGCACAGGATGGAAAAGGTTTGTGTGTGTCAGTGTGATAATATTTACATTGTGTAATAGATAATATGGCAGGGACCAATGTTTGAATGATCTTTGCACATTTCAGGCTTTGACAGACACCTCCTGGGTTTGTACCTGATTGCCAAGGAGGAGGGTCTTTCTGTGCCTGAACTCTACACAGATTCGCTCTATACTAAGAGGTCTGACCCAACACTTTAATTCCCATGGTTCATTGCCAGGGTATTGATTTGTGTGTACTGCTGTAAAGGCAGTTTAATGCAACCCCTCTAGTGTCGTTTTGTATTTACAGTGGAGGAGGGGGGAGTTTTGTGCTTTCCACTAGTCTGGTGGGCTACACCACTGTATTGGGAGCAGTTGCACCCATGGTGCCGCACGGATATGGGTTTTTCTACCGCATTCGTGATGACAGGTTGGTTCATGTCATTACAATTTTAGATATTACAATATATTTTAGAATTCTATGTACACGACCTAGTATGAAAATTCATAAAAATAAATTACATTTTAAAATATATTCAAATAGAAAACAGTTATTTTAAATGTTAATATTTCACAATATTACTGTCTTTACTGTATTTTTGATCAAATTAAATGCAGCCTTAGTAAGCATAAGAGACTTCTTTTTTATAAACTTAAAAAAAAAAATTATTCTATCATATTATCATTAATTGTAATATTAATCTAATTTAATTAAATTCTGTATTTAATTTATTCTTTATTCTCATCCAGAATCGTTGCATCCTGCACCGCTTGGAAGTCCAACCCAGAGACAGATGCTGAAACCCTGTTTCACAACCTCTGCACCTCTTTACATGACATCATGCACATCACTTCCCAGTCCCAGCTGTAAAGCAGAGCATTCTGGGAAGTATAACCTAGTCTAACCTCACTGCTATAGTTATGCCGTTGAATTGTCTCAGACGTGACCTTGCCTTTAGACTGATCTACTATGCTGTGAATTTAAAATGGTTCATATGCTCCCTTGTTCGGTCATATCTAGAATGAATACAGTAGAATTCTGAAGAAATGTGGCGTTTATTTGAGAAAGTTGCCAGACATTAAGATAAGGTGATTTTTAGAAATAATCAGATTTAATACAGCAGGTGCTTTAAACTCTCATGTGCCTTCGGTTAGTAATCTCTGAATCATTTCAATCAGGAAATCCTCCTCTGAGGTAAGGCATGATTTTTAACCTACAGTTTTTGCTACATTAGCAGTCTTGCTTCCTGTTAAAGGGATAGTTCACCCAAAAATGAAAATTTTATGTTTATCTGCCTACCCCCAGGGCATCCAAGATGTAGGTGACTTTGTTTCTTCAGTAGAACACAAACTGAGATTTTTAACTCAAACCGTTGCAGTCTGTCCTATAATGTCAGTGGATGGGAATGCAGCTCGTGATGATACATTGATGTGTAAAGACAAAAAACAATCGGTCTGTGCAAGAAACTGAACAGTATTTATATCTGTATGTTTATATCTGTATATCTGTATGTTATATATATATGTTTTTTACCTCTGATTTTCCCCGCAATGTCTGAACTGTCCTGAGCGCATCCTCCTCTCATTACCGCCACCTATCTCTCAAATGGACCATTGACACCCAATTGAGATTGTAGATAGAGTGTCAATGGTCCATTTGAGAGATAGGTGGCGGTAATGCACTTATAAGTCTGCGATCCGCCGTAAAGCAAGAAGAAGATGCCTCACGCGCCGGCTGAAGAAGAAGACGCGAAGGCGCTCAGGATGCACTCACGAAAGTTCAGACATTGCGGTGAAAATCAGAGGTAAAAAAACGAAATAAATATTGCTGTTTCTTGCACAGAAAGATCGTTTTGTGTCTTTACACATCAATGTATCGTCACGAGCCGCAGGGTTTAATTTGGTTTTGTTTGTGTATGTTTTTTTGACTCTCAAAGCCGTGATTCCCATCCACTGACATTATAGGACTGACAGACTGCAACGGTTTGAGTTAAAAATCTTTGTGTTCTACTGAAGAAACAAAGTCACCTACATCTTGGATGGCCTGGGGGTAAGCAGATAAACATCAAGTTTTCATTTTTGGGTGAACTATCCCTTTAACTGTAGACCTGTGAAACTGTATAATGTCACAGGATGCTCATGCATCATAAGTCCACTAGAGAGAGACATTAACAAAATGGTTTTAAGATGAACTTTGTTTTCTAGTGACATGTGGGCAGTAAACAGCCATCAAGAGTGGAAGTCCATCTTGACCTGTTATTCACCTCTTAAACACATACATAATAGAAATACTGTTAATGCACAAATCAATGCAACAGCGCAAGTATAATGCAGATATATAATTCCTCTTTATTTTCTGAATTTGAAGATTTTCTTATCATGTGGCTTTTCAAACTTCAAGGCTTAATGCACTAGAGCCTAATCTTTTTGCACCAATAGGATATAAATGAATGTTTTTATATTGTAGATATACATGCTTATGTAAAAAAAAAAAAAAAGACTGTTTGTTACCAATGGTAGGTTTAATTTGCACTGCTTTCCTAGTTATTGGGGAACACTGAATAAATGTTCCTGAAAGTTGTCATTTTGATTGGTTCAGATATTACAGGTTGCTTCCTTCATCATAGGACCTTAAACCTTTTCCACCTGTTAGTTTGAATGGCAGATTTTGTAATACACGCATATAAATTTGAACATGAATTGCCCACAAGTTGGCTTGTCGCCATTACCTGCAAAAGATATTGCAAACATTGCCACTGAGTATTCATATGGTGTGAATAATCCATGTATTTGTGTAAGAATTTTATTTGTCCAACTTGCTTTATCACTTATGTCCTTAAACATGCCTGATTGTTTTCAATTATTGCATTCTTGAGATTAGCGTCTCTGATATGTGCATTGATTGTAAATGTATTACAGTAGCAAATGAAGTGATTACAGCTCACAAAAATAAATGTTTATTTAAAGTTGCAGTGCGTACATTTTTTTTGGTTAAAAATTATCCAAAATCAATATTTGAGCAAGTACATAACCAGCCAGTGTTCTAAACTATCGCCTTCCTTTAGCCCAATTCACAACGGTTAGCTTATAATAATGTTTTCTAATTTGAGTGGTACAGGTAGGTTTTCGCAGGAAATTTGAGCATGGCACTGCGTCATTACGTCACGTCTGTAAACATAAAGAAGTTGTCCCAGCTACTAGGCTATCGCATGTGAGGATCCTGCAGGTGGCGGATCGTTTATAGCCTTTTCTCACCGCAGCCAGAATAATTAAATGTATCATTTTAATGGCGGATTGTAATATAAAGGATTATGTGTTTATGAAACACATGTGAATGAAATTAAATTATATTCCAGTTATAAATGTGCTTCTGATTACAGATAACCTGAGATTACAAAGATTTGTATTTTAAAGAAAACCAGTTCGAAGGGAGCATAATTTGCTTTTTGGGTTAAAATAATTTCTTACCGTTTTTCTGAATTGCTAAAACACATTTCTTGAAACCACCACTCATTTTCTCAAAACCTTAAACACAAATCCGAATACTCAAACTAAATTCACGAAACCTCTGACTCTTCCATCAAAATCAAACAATCACTGCAAAACCATTTCACTTGCACTCAAAATCAAACCGTGCTCTCAGATCACACACACACACACACACACGTCAATAAAACAAACACTACAGAGCATTCATTAGACACTACAGAGAAAAATGGAGAACACAGCATCCAGAACATTACAGAAAAAAGTATATCGTATTGAGTAATCAATTTTGCAATTCTGTAAAAAAAAAGTATAATCGCAACTAAGAATATATTGTATAGGCCTACATGTACTGCAAGAATAATATTGTGCTGAATATTGAATAGTACTGAATGTATATATTCAGCACATGGATACTGCAAAAATACTGCAGTCCAACTGCAAAGGCCAAAAAGGTCAAATAAAACTCTAAATGAATAGTATGTTATCTCAAAATCAAACCGTGCTCTCAGATCACACACACACACACACACACGTCAATAAAACAAACACTACAGAGCATTCATTAGACACTACAGAGAAAAATGGAGAACACAGCATCCAGAACATTACAGAAAAAAGTATATCGTATTGAGTAATCAATTTTGCAATTCTGTAAAAAAAAGTATAATCGCAACTAAGAATATATTGTATAGGCCTACATGTACTGCAAGAATAATATTGTGCTGAATATTGAATAGTACTGAATGTATATATTCAGCACATGGATACTGCAAAAATACTGCAGTCCAACTGCAAAGGCCAAAAAGGTCAAATAAAACTCTAAATGAATAGTGTTACTTACAGTACACTCAAATACTGTAAGTTGTGGAATTGTAAAACCAGGGTCAATGAGCGATTCATTCAGTCTCAGCATCATGTCTTTGTGCTTGAGTCCGGCCTGAAGACTTTGTCCACATCACAAGTAATGTAGTCTTTTTTGCTAGACAAAGAGAAAAAACCCTCTGGTCTGACAGATCCAGCATGAGATTTGCAAATAGAGCCTAACTGCCTGAACGTGTTTAAGGTTTAGCAGAAAGAGTGCTTTATTCGACAAATTGGTTTAAGTGAGAATTTGGTTCAGAGATTGGGGTTTAGTGTTTTAGCATTTCAGAAAAACTGCAATATGAAATTCGAAGAGTATGACAATTAGATTAGACTGTGCAGAAATGTAAATCTACATGCTAATAATACACACTATACTCAGTCACCAATGCTGATGTTGTTAACATTAATCATTTGAGAATAAAGTATAAGAATAATAATAATTTGAACGGTTTGATGTGATATGAGCTAACCGATCTTTAGATTTAATCACCATTGGTAGCGAGCTTGATGGTAATGCTTTTTTCCTCAGTTGGTCAGAACAAACGTGGCAGACTTGTTACTTGTTCTGATGGCAATATACGGTGAAAATTCTTATTTGGGTCATATTCCAAGACGTAGGCTAGAATCTGTGATTGCGAAGTACAGTAAATATCCACACCGGTGCGGTGACCGACTGCTACACATACTCTTCAGAACATTAGATTCATCCGCACTGGAGCCGTGCCGACTCACAACCCACGCAAGCTAGATAATTCCACACACAGCTGCAATTCCAGGTTTTCAAACAGAGATGGCGACAAAGAGGCAAAACTTACGGACTGCAGCTTTAACTTTATATGGCCCACTCACCACCATAAAAGAATTTGATGTCACATCCCTCTGTGATTTTACGTCTTAATGTAGCTAGATAGCAAATGTTAATATGGTCGTAACCTGTGTGATAAAGCTGGAAAAAAAATTTGATAGATGATTCTGGAAAAATACAGGCATTAGGGCAATCAAAACTGCATGCATGAATCAACTGTAAAAATAAATCCCATGTTTATTGCATTAAAAATACTGCATATTTTAAATACACTTCCTCAGTGCTTTGATCGATCCTCCAATCAGCCAGCTTTGTCCCTGCAGCAGCGTTTACAATCACAATCTGAAGTCTCTTGATACTGATATAAGACATTACTTTACAGTAAAGACTTTACAGAGAACATGCGTGTTTGTGTCCAATGCTAATGTCTGTACTGAGACCAGCTGATGTTAAATGGAATGTAATACACCAGACAGAATTTACGGAGAATTTTCAGCTCTAGAAACAGAGTTCTGAAATTCAGTTTTGGTGCGATTGTATTATAACAATCATTGAGGAGATGTTGTGTGGCAAAGTAATTAGGCACCAAAGAGATTCTGTAGGAAAAGTTCAGGTCATCTACAGGCAGGCAAATTGAGCATGCATACAGCATCTCAGAGAAAGAAATCAGGACTCCTCAAGGCATCATCTTGTCATATCCTATTTCCATGCGTTGAACAAAGCATCTGAATCACAAAAGGAACTTTATATCAACGTTTAAAAGTTCTTATTTGTTGTCCACTCTTAAAAAGTTTTTCAGAATTATAACATCCTTTCGTCTTTATTGGAGTCTGTAATTTCACCGATGGCCCAGTAAGCCTCAAGATGAGTTGTAAGCTGAAGTTCTGATCCAGATGCAGAGCAACAGAGGTCTGTACAGGAGTTAATGTACACCCTGCAGAATCAAGTCCTCACTCATGGTCAGTGCAAATAGAATTGTGCAAGTTTACATCACGTAGTGTCCCACAGTGGGTCCAAATTGCAAAAATGTTTCGTTTCCCATTAAAAATAAGAAGCCATAAAAGTCCTTAAAATACATTTACATGAGAAGGAAAACTGCATGAGTCAGAGTATAGATCTTAATTTTTATATATATATATATATATAGGGTATATGCTATATACCCTAAATATTCAGAATATATGATCTAAAAACAAGTCTAAATATGTTGTGCAGTTTTTCTTCTCAAATTTATCTTGTTTTAAGGGGACAGATTTTTTACTATTAAACAAAACAAAATACTGAAAAAAACTGTAGTCCAGAAATTTACAGTTTCCTTCCTGACTATATTTGGTGAGGAGCGTGGGGTTTCCTAGGGTATTGCTGTCTCCGTAAAGGCGGACGAGGAGCAGGTCTGTACATAGAAATAAGATTTTTTTATCAGGTTACACTTTTTCCATAAACAATATTTTATTCACTTGCTTGTTGCATAATATTGCGGGGGGGGGGGAAAGCATCAGTCCTTTCACCTGGCAGGAGCAGCAGCTGACGCAGGGTTACGCGAGTAAGATGATGAAGATGCGGCAGGTCCTGGATGTCCCAGCAGTGGGGGTGGAAGAGGGTGGGATGAAGGATCCACAGGCAGTGGTTTCTTGGGAACAGGAGGTTTGGGGGGAACGGGGTTCTGAAACAGGATGAAGTGATTCAGAAGTGTCAGTTTTTTTTTTTTTTGACAAACTTTTTTTATCTTACAAGTTTAATTTGCAATACATTGTAGTTCAAAATAAAAGCAAAAGGATTGCACTGAGAGAAATAGATACTCTCAGATGTATCAGAACAAGAGCTGATTAGTGTTGTTAATAGAGGGTTACACTTTACACGCCTGTGGCAATACCTGTCGTGTAGAGAGGACAGGGTCAGGAGGGAGAGGCTTGCTTGGTGCAGCCGGTCGTGCTCCTGTGGGCTGGACGTACAGTTGCAGATGCAGCCATGTGACAGAGAAAAGCAAGCGCTGGGTGAGACGCTTACTGTGCCATTTTACTCCAAACCCCTGGGAATCACTCTATTCCACCATGATTTCCCCTTGATCATAAAATTAATTTTTCTGAGACCAGACTGCATCATAGGCCATGCACTGCACAATTGATTCCTCTTATTCATCCATGCAAGAGGCTGGTCAAATAACCCTGTTTTACCTTGCAGAGAGACTGGGAGAGATAAAAAACATGCAAAATATGCACACTGTTGCTTTGATATCACCTACTCTCACATAATGATTAGTACACAAAGTATTTCTGCATAACACATAATAGTTTTTACAAACCAGTTATTATTAATAGTGATGTTCTCCACCCCTTTAACAGGTCAAATTTTATTGTGGAAAGTGATAATACGTCTAGTGGTTAAATGAGCACAAATGTTGTCTTTTTTATTTCTTTGATGTTCAACGTTTCAATTAAGCTTCACACAAAGTGACAAAGTGTTTAAAATACACATGAATAACTGAAGTCATGAAGTCACTGCTTCTAGTGTTGGTGTACACATAGGCAATCACTTTTTTATACAAGAGTTTTTAAATGTTTACATTTTTAAATCTTTGTTTATATATTTTAAACGTATTAAATAATTATTTTAATGAAATTTAAATGTAATTTTAAAATGTATTGTAAATTTTTTTTTATTTTATTAATTAAATTTTGTACTAAATTAAATACTTTTTTTTTACTAATATTTTATTTAAATGTATTCAATCATTTAATTTAATTTCCATCCATCCTTTTCCCAAACCAGGGTTGTGAGTTAATTATATTTTTGCTCTTTCATACATTAATAAAAATCACTACATGTGATTGCATATGTTGTCTGCTAATGAATATTGGTTTACTAATCTAATTAAACATAAGCATTCAAGGAAACTGAACTTAACCTATAACTGGAAGTGCACATTATGATGAATTAGATGTCGATAAAGCTTTTTATATAAGGCGATATTATCGAAAATATTCCAGATTACATATGACCTCTTGCTCTCCCCCAGTCTGATCTCACAGGGCACTGGGATCTCAACACACTCCATTCACTCCAGAGAACCATCAGTCCATCCACATG
Source organism: Sinocyclocheilus grahami (assembly GCF_001515645.1). Taxonomy (NCBI): domain Eukaryota; kingdom Metazoa; phylum Chordata; class Actinopteri; order Cypriniformes; family Cyprinidae; genus Sinocyclocheilus; species Sinocyclocheilus grahami. Next base: position 121,884 of record NW_015505421.1, read on the forward strand.
CACCAAACCACCATCATCATCATCTAACTGTTAAACCCAATTGACGGGGACCCAAGCACACCTCCACATGCAAAACCACACAGAAACACGGACCACAACTAGGAACACAGAGGGAGTTTCAAAAGGTAGAAACTTTGGGCCAAGACAAAATAACCAGTGTTGGGGAAAGTTACTTGTAAAAGTAATGCATTACAATATTGCGTTACTCCATAAAAAAGTAACTAATTACGTTACTTAGTTACTTTTTATGGAAAGCAATGCGTCACGTTACTTTTGAGTTACTTTTTAAATCTGGACAGGGCTTGCTTGTTTGTTTTTAAAATAAAAAAAGTTATATTTTTGGCAAATATAAAAGCCTTTTCACACCAAAAGTGAAATGAATAAGCCTCAGGCTGAAGGGAAAGTAAATTTATGTCCGTACAGTAGAATGCAGAAGAAGATTTCAACACACTTCAGCAATAAAAAAAAGACACAAATGTTTGTCTAGAGTAATTTTTGCTTATTAGTACGGTTGAACTGGATCATCGAAGGTCAGAAGCAAAAACATTGGTTAACAGAATGTGATTAAATACATAAAGGATATTTGTGTTGTTTAACATTTAATTATTGCAGGTTTGCGTCATATTCTGAGTTGCATTATTTTTATTCATTTTGAGGAATACGGAATCTGTTTTTTTTTTTGTTAGTGAGATGAATTAATGCATATTCATATTTATTTTAGAACTACAGTAACATCTTCTGATTTCTCTCAACACGGGGACAAGAGAGCTGTCAATCAATAAATTGAAGGAAAAAAAAGTAACTTGCGTTACTTATTTGAAAAAGTAACTCAGATATTCTCTTGTAAATTAAAAAGTAATGCGTTACTTTACTAGTTACTTGAAAAAAACGAATCTGATTACGTAACTCGCGTTACTTGTAATGCGTTACCCCCAACACTGAAAACAGACACAGTCAAACATGGCAGCTAGCAGCAAATGCTCCCTCTACCTTGCACTGCATCTTGCTCTCTGAGGGGATGGGGTCAGGAGGTAGGGGTTTGGTGGGAGGGGCGGGCCAATGCCCTGCCAACTGAAGAACCAAAAAGAGCAATAAAAACGGTATTGTATGTGGTTGACACACACCGCTACGTCTACCAGAACACCTCTAAATACATCTCTGTTCCTCACAAGCTTTGTGAGCAGCAATATGACATTTACCTGAGCGGGTTTAATGACAGGATCAGGTGGAAGAGGTTTAGTTGGAGCAGCAGGCCTGTTTTGGACCTAACAATAAGACAAAAGTGTTGCGAAGGGGGTAGTAGAGAAGCAGTGCATGCATGTTACAATAAGGAAAGTTATCTGTTTTAAGCAAGGCAGTAAGCCAAGAATAATTGGCTGACATTGTTATGACAGCAGCACAAGGAGACTCTGTCAGACATTTTTGAAATATGTGTTGAAACAATAATTCATGCGGGAAAGATTCGACAGAGGAGCAATGTACTTGTTACATACAGAGAACAAAGCATTTGGCCTCTAATTTTACTGCATCTAGCACATTTTTTGTCATTTTTCTGTGGATCGATGATAGAGTCAACCAGACCAATTTTGTTATCCAGGTGAAAGGGCAGGACTATGATTATAACCCAAACAATGTGTATCAGCCTCAGTAGCTTTAATTTACCTTTCAACAGACATCTACCACCAGGATTTTGCCTCAGTCCTAGTTACTGATAAAGAAAATAAATAATCTACCACAAAGAACTACACGATACATTCTAGGGTTGGATCGTTACCAGAATGTTCGCTTTGATACGATACCAGATTCTGTTATCTCAGTATTGATATTATATCTGTACCTTTGGCAACAATTAAACAGCCTAGTGAAACTGATGAAATGAGACTAGGGCTGTCAATAGATTCATATATAAAATATGATTAAAAATTTTTACTTATTTTACTAGTTTATTGGTCAAATATTTTGTAGTTTAGTTCCTTTTTGAAGAATTTGTTTTTGGGTTCATTCATTTATTTGCTATTATTTCCTTTTTTGTAATAGATAAATGACAGAATTCAAACTACTGTTCAAAAGTTTGGGGTCAGTAAGATTTTTTTCAAATAAATGATTACATTTATTCAGTGATTATCAAAATTGATCAAAAGTGGCAGTAAAGACTTTTAAAATGTTACAAAGATTTCTTTTTTTAAATAATCTTGCTCTCTGAGGGGATGGGGTCAGGAGGTAGGGGTTTGGTGGGAGGGGCGGGCCAATGCCCTGCCAACTGAAGAACCAAAAAGAGCAATAAAAACGGTATTGTATGTGGTTGACACACACCGCTACGTCTACCAGAACACCTCTAAATACATCTCTGTTCCTCACAAGCTTTGTGAGCAGCAATATGACATTTACCTGAGCGGGTTTAATGACAGGATCAGGTGGAAGAGGTTTAGTTGGAGCAGCAGGCCTGTTTTGGACCTAACAATAAGACAAAAGTGTTGCGAAGGGGGTAGTAGAGAAGCAGTGCATGCATGTTACAATAAGGAAAGTTATCTGTTTTAAGCAAGGCAGTAAGCCAAGAATAATTGGCTGACATTGTTATGACAGCAGCACAAGGAGACTCTGTCAGACATTTTTGAAATATGTGTTGAAACAATAATTCATGCGGGAAAGATTCGACAGAGGAGCAATGTACTTGTTACATACAGAGAACAAAGCATTTGGCCTCTAATTTTACTGCATCTAGCACATTTTTTGTCATTTTTCTGTGGATCGATGATAGAGTCAACCAGACCAATTTTGTTATCCAGGTGAAAGGGCAGGACTATGATTATAACCCAAACAATGTGTATCAGCCTCAGTAGCTTTAATTTACCTTTCAACAGACATCTACCACCAGGATTTTGCCTCAGTCCTAGTTACTGATAAAGAAAATAAATAATCTACCACAAAGAACTACACGATACATTCTAGGGTTGGATCGTTACCAGAATGTTCGCTTTGATACGATACCAGATTCTGTTATCTCAGTATTGATATTATATCTGTACCTTTGGCAACAATTAAACAGCCTAGTGAAACTGATGAAATGAGACTAGGGCTGTCAATAGATTCATATATAAAATATGATTAAAAATTTTTACTTATTTTACTAGTTTATTGGTCAAATATTTTGTAGTTTAGTTCCTTTTTGAAGAATTTGTTTTTGGGTTCATTCATTTATTTGCTATTATTTCCTTTTTTGTAATAGATAAATGACAGAATTCAAACTACTGTTCAAAAGTTTGGGGTCAGTAAGATTTTTTTCAAATAAATGATTACATTTATTCAGTGATTATCAAAATTGATCAAAAGTGGCAGTAAAGACTTTTAAAATGTTACAAAAGATTTCTTTTTTAAATCAATGCTGTTATTTTCAACTTTTAAGTCAAGTTTTATGCAGCTGTTTTCAACACTGATAATAATAAGACCTGATTATTGTAACAAAACTATAAATACAATTTCACTATAGTACCATTTTTAGATCAAATAAAAGCAAACTTTGTGAGCCTAAGACACTTCTTTCAAAAACAAGAAAGAAACTGGACATGGTGACCTCCCTGTGAGCTCATTTCTGTATTTCTGTGCAGACTCGACACTGTGTCGATAACCCGACACTGCATTCTAGAAGATCATGCTCCAGTAATAGCATCACTGAATGGGCCAGATGCTCAGGAGCAGCAGTGTATTTCTGTAGAGCAGATTTACTGTACCTTGCTGATAGCCTGGGTGAGAGGGATGTCGCTCTGTTGGGGCCACTGATACCTGAGCGGTTGCACCTGATCTCCATTTCGAGCATTTGCAAGCTCCACAGCAGGAGTCCTGCGGGTAAATGACAATTTCTTCACAATATTGCACTCAAACTAATCTTACATGTTGATGAGAATTATTTGTTGCTGGTCAATGTTACATACATTTATACCAATACTATCACAGGGAATTCAATGTTTCAGAACAACAGGCATCTCATTATCTAAATCTACTTCACATACACAAGTGTAATAGGGAACTGGAAAACTGTGTGAAAAAGACATCTAGCAAGGAGACACTTAATATTTAAGACTAAATAAACATTTTTCTTATCCAACCAGACCTCTGGTGTTTTAAAGAAATTTAAGAAACTCTGACGTATGCTGGAAGTTCTACAATGCACATAACTAGAGAGGAGCTTGTCAATGACAGCCAATGCTAAGCCAATTTTTATGATTTACATTTTTATTTCATTGTCATTCAAAGCACCTGCTGGTAAGAGACAAATGTTCAGCTACAGAAGTATAGTGACTGCTACAACTATGGCTTGTTTTGCACCACAAACTGAAGCTCCACATTCCCAGATACCTCCGGTTTTCCTCTTTCACACAGTATTCAATATAGGCCACTGAGACCCCACTGCACCATGGGTAAAACACAGTAAAATAATATAATTAATGATTTATAATATGATCTGTGATGAAGGATCTTATCTTTTATCTAACATTAACACCTAAGGTTGTAATTTCTCTCTGGCTGTTGTATTTTCATGATGTGTGTTTTTTTTACAGTATGTTTGTTCTCTACCATGCTGACTTAAGTGAGATTATTTAATTGCAATGGTGGCCTGATCATCTAGTTTAAAACACATGTGCCAAACTTTTAGAAATGTACTTTTTTATTCATGTCTGTTTAATTTATTTATTTATTTTTACTTTTATACCATTTTCAAGAAACGTTTCAATTTAATGTGGTGTAACCATCAAGTAAAAAGTTAAATTGTCTTTGAATACAATTTCAAATATTAATAAGCAGTTTATTTATTAATTAAAATAATTTATGAATTATTTCTACATAATAAAAGATTATGCCAAACTACTAAATAAGGTTTTTCTTTTTCATTCTTTTTCCCTTTATTATGTTGTCAGGACTGTTGTCTCACCAGGACTTTTATGATTTATCTTTGCCCAAATTAATTTTAATTCAGAAATTAAAAACATGCTCATCATATTTTAAGTCATTGCAAACTTAAATTGCATTTTATTTGTATTTTTAAATAAATTATTTATTAAATCTCATGTTATTTGTCCCTCGATGAGTCATTGCTGCTTTAAGTAAAGTGAGATAAATTGCTTTAATAAAGTACGTCATCTCTTAACCCCTGTGTCATTGTGTCTTTTTCTCAGTCTTACCGGCTCTGTCGGCTCTTGTTGAAGGGGGTGTGGCCGAGGTACACAAGGCCTCGTCGACAGCGGGGGAAACGGAGTGCGACAAACAGAAGTGAGACCGGTAACACAAACAGGAAAATGACCAGCAGAGCCACCTGCGCAGGATCTGAATCTGTATACAGACAAAACCAGGCTAAACACTACCACGCCAGTGTAATCAATGTGATGATGCATCACTGAGCCAAAATTTCTAAAGTTACATGTGAATCAGTTTGTGTGTGGTACCTTTAGGCTCTCGTGCAGGGCCGCTGTCCACACTGCCTCCGGTTCCAGAGTATCTGCAGTCAGGAGCAGCCCAGCCTTCATCACAGTGACAGTTCTTATTACTGTTACACACCTACACAAACAAAGAAAACAGAGAAAAATACTTGAATTGCAAATCTTAATAATGTTCATAATAATAATGTTTATAATTCTCTGAAGTTGCAGTGTCCGCTCCATCCCTCCCCCCTCCTCACCCCATGGCCATTGCACTTCCTGCGGCATTCCTCAACCCCAAACATGGATACGTCCCGGCACTGTTGGTCTACACATGCCTGAGAATAGAATGTAACAATAAATTTAATAAATTTCAAGTACGTTTTTAAAAAGCACTTTTTTCTCCAGGACTATAAATAAATGTATATATAATTTTTAATATTGTAAAATATTACTCTTTAAAATAACTATTTTAATATATGTTAAAATATAATTTCCTCCTGTGATGGCAAATCTGAATTTTCAGCAGCCGTTACTTCATTCTTCAATGTCACATGATCCTTTAAAATGTATTCTAATATGCTGATTTGGTGCTCAAGAAACATTTCTTATTATTATCAATGTTGAAAACAGATGCTGCTTAATATTTTTGTGGAAACTATGTTTTAGGATTCTTTGATGGATAAAAAAAATTCCTAACCCAAACGGTAGTGTGTATCCACATTTTTCCTGCCACCATGATGCATTCTAACTTCCTTTTGGATGCTCTCGTGTTCCGGTCTCCATAAAAATCCATGTTAAAACAGGTTAAAAAGATTGACTTTTTCAATATGACTAAATATAAAAATGTGCACAGGGTTAAGCTGTTCTGTTGTTGGCTGCCACAGTAACAGCAAGGAATTCCTGTACAGTACTTGTTTTGCGCACCAGGAAATCTGTGTGTCCGCGCTGTATGCCTCGCATAAACGATGACAAGAGAAAATGAGCATGGAATGCAGCACTTAAGTTCAAATACTGTGTGAAATACAGTTAAAATAATGTGTCCTCTTATCATTTTGTGGACAAAATCCGGGAGCTGTATGTAGGATATGTGCGCTCATGTGTTTTCAGTGCAGCTAACCTCCAGCTGCTTCATGTCATCTACCCATTCATTAAAACAGGGGTCACCAAACTCGGTCCTCGAGGGCCGGTGTCCTGCAGAGTCCAGGTGCAACCCTAATCAAACACACCTGAACCAGCAAATCAAGGTCCTACTAGGAATACTAGAACCTTTCAGGCAGGTGTGTTGAGGCAAGTTGGAGCTAAACTCTGCAGGACACCGGCCCTTCAGGACTGAGTTTGGTGACCCCTGCATTAAAAGATGGCAGGTGAGTTACTGCAAAAAAGGGTCATTGCAACACTGTAAGGTGATGAATCTATGGCGCCATGTGATTTTTAAAACCATTTTCATAGGTTTAATGTTATATTATTAGCTCAGAAAATACGTTAATTTGACTAGAAACACCAGAGACCGGAAATGTAAAGCATTGTTCCAGTATGAGTCGGGCGAGACTTCCACATTCAGGAAAAAGGTGGATAATCATATAAAATATACCTACATTTAAATAAATAAAAAAATCTAATTTATATATACAGTAAAAATTAATAGCTACAATGGCTAGATGGTAGGAAAATCTCTAATGGAATTTACTAATGACTGCATGATTAATTACACTAAATGTACTGTAAAATTAACGTTTTTAATAATTAACAATCCGAAAAAGTACACATTTTATGGACACTCACCTTGTTGGGCCCACAGGCTGTCCCCTGTGATACCATGGCTGGGTCAGAAACATCATCACCCAGATTAAAATAGGCGCCCCGGCAGGTAAAGTCACTCTGGTTCAGTTTGACTGTTGTGGTCAGAATCTCAGCGTTGGAGCCCAGCAGAGGACGTTCATTTCCACCCTGACATTGGATCCTACCACAGTGCACATCTCTAAGCAAAACAGAGCACATTTAAAACAAAGATTACAATCATATTTCCATAAGATCAAATGTAACTGGATGTAAACAAAATTACAACACAGTTTTAGCACATTTTGTCGTAATTATGCTTCCACAGTATATGCAAATAAATCACAAAACAGGCAGTTGGATAATAAACATTTTAGGAAACGATCATGATTATGTGAGTGCTTGAAAATCATCAGATTCCAGGCTACATGTCCTCACCCTTTCAAACAGGGGATGTAGGAACCGTTGGACATCTGGCCACAGTTTCCGTACTTATTGCCCTGCTTATTCACAGAGGAAAAGCAGATAGGTGGAGCATGGGTGGAGTCTTAGAGGGGTGGAGAGAACAGAGAATCAACCATGATAAATCTAGACTCTAGGTGAGAATCCTTAGATTCATCATTGTGGAGCATGTGACACTCACTCTGTCCCCAGAGCATTTGGCACTGCTCGTCCAGACTGGCACACACGCCGCTGTAGCAGAAGGAGGACCCATCCTTGCATGACTCTCCGTTCTGCAGAAACGCATTAGGAGGACAGTAAGGCGAAGTGCCAGTGCAGTACTCTGGCAAATCGCACTCTCCCAACGGCTCCCGACACACCGACCCAGCCACACGCAGCTGCAGGGAAACAGATGGAGGAGATGCGGTGAGACAGCGCGGCATTAGCAGTGCATGTCTAAGTGTGTAATCATATGCACCTTTACAAACCTTGCAGTTCTCACAGCAGATGCCATCAGAAGAGCACTGGGCCCCACGAACCAGTTTACACGTGCTGGCATTGCAGCAAGGATCATTACATTCCTGAACACACACACAGACAGGAAGCAGATTACAGAGGTGAAGAGCGTATTACTACTTTTATTTGTTTTACAATCCTGTAGTCTGATATGTTCAGACAGAGAGTTTGCCATCAAATTCTTAATAGCCCTGATGATTGGGGGTGAGAATTGTTTGTAATCTTGCGATTCTCGATTTTTAATGGAATTTCCAACTACTACATTTTCTCATAGCAGATAAAAACTGCATTGTTGAGAGGGAAAAAAAATAGATAAGTCACATCTGTGTAAATTTTATTACATTCAGAAATAAATGTAAAATACTGCTTCATAAAATAATATGTTTACAAACATTATAAAAACTATATAACTATATAAAACTATATAACTACATCTTAGTTTGTTTCCCTCACTCCATAACAATCCTTTAAAGTCAACAGTATTTAGAACAGAACAGGAATTAAACATTTAAAACAAACTTAAATTATAGTACCATTATAAACAACATTTATTACAACCACAAATCTTAAGCAAATGTATTTAAAGTGAATGATGATAAAGAAAAATGTCACATATTCTCGGAGAATACAGTACTTTGTTTGTTCTGTCTTTTTTTCATTTCTGGATGGCGGTGTTCAACGTGAGTCTCAGTTTTTTTTTTAAATGTGCGCGTCAGTTTTGTCAGTAAACTCACTGCATAATAAATTCTGCGCAGCTCTCGCAGTTGACTTCCACCTTTTTTGTTCCGACAACATTACATTATTAAATAATATTTAGGAAATCAATTTTTGAAACTTGTACATCGTTTCAAATTGTTAGAAGATAGAATCACGATTCATACGTTAATACATTTTTACCCCACCTCTACTGATGATTTTTCATTTGTGTCTGTAATGTTTGCTGTCAGGAATAGTTCAACCCCCCAAAAAGAGAAGATTCTGTCATTTTTTACACATCTTCATGTTATTGCAAACCTGTATTTCTTTCTTTCCTCTGTAAAACAATAAAAATTCAATATGTGACCTGTGCTGGCAAAATGAGTCGCAATGAGCACATTTTCAAAAAGGAGTTATTTTTATGTTCACTATCTCCATTAAACAAAACCATTCAAAATGATGCATGATTTGCTGGAATTGACCAAAAAAAATGACTGAGCTACACCTGTTTGAAGCCGATAAAGTCAGCAAAGTCAATTTTGAGAAAAATCTAGTTAAAGTTTTCTGAAAGTTCCAAAGCAAAATCACCTAGCAACATTGCATCTTTTCTTCCACTTCTTTTCTTAATAATAACTATATTAATAATCACAATATAAAATTTTTTTGTTTTATCTTTACCAAATAGGCTAATCAAATGTAAAAATCCCTTTAGTGTGTTCATTACAAATAAACTGATTGTTAAAACTACAAAAGCAGTTAAATCAAGACAGCAGCGAGTGATTCTCTCTTTTCTTTTCTTTTTAGATAACATTAATGAGGCAGACGGCCTATACTATATTAAGACCTACTGTAATGCACAGATCTAATATCATGTTACAAATCAGATGTTTTTCCCCCACAGTTAACCAATACTCGCTAAGACCCATATTTTGAAATACTGTAATTCTGTGTATCGGGATCGCACGCTGTCTGAGAGATGCACTTTTATGTGCACACTTCGAGATGAGTCATTCAGCATGATCATTTTGTTTACATCAGCATGTGTTTGAACATCACATTTCACTGGTTCAGACTCATGCCCTCGAGAATTCGCTCTGAATATTCACAAATACCAAACTTGTGCTGAGGGGAAGCACCAGTTGTCAAGAAGCGATCAGAGAAAAAGGTAGACCTCTCAGAAAACATACATACACATAAAGATAATTTTAGATGTTTAATTACTATTTGGAGCATTGGGATCGCTAGACGAGGGCTTAATTAACTAATTTTTGTGAAAACCTCAAATTCGGCCATAATTGATCATTTTTCACTTTGTTTTGCCTGTAGCACAAAATTAACCTATGCACATTTCCACTTATTTTGCCAGCACGGGTCACATATATTTTGTTTCACATAAGAAAGCAAGTCACACAGGTTTGGAAAAACAGGTGAGCAAATGATGACAAATGAATTATCCAATTAAGAAGTTGTCACATTCACTTGAAATGTCATTTTTGTCAGGAACCAACAGGCAGAAGGCATTTTCTTACATCCAGCAGGCCGCAGTCACACTCCTCTCCTTTCTCTACATACAGGTTTCCGCAGCGCGGACCTCCCAGAAGACTCTCCGGCTGAGGCACGTTAAACAGACACATTCCACCACCGTGCAGTAGACTGAGAGAGAGATCCCGTTCACTGCAGCTGCTGAAGAGCTGACCAGGCATAAACCTGCACAAGGTAGCATTTACTGCATACCACACGATTTGTCACTAGCACAATATTATCAGATAGTCACAAACACTCACCCAGTGGAGGGCTCCATGATGCAGCCCCCAAGCCGAGGCTCGTTCTGGCACTGACAGCTCCTGTCGGCTGTATCGTGACTCATTCCCAGGTTGTGACCCAACTCGTGTGCCACCGTTGATGCTATACCTAACACACTCACCAGGTGATCCTACGGTACAGGAAACACAGGTTAATACTAAAACAAGACTTTTTAGTGCATAAAGACCAAGATTAAATGAAAGATTTCTCTCACCACATTCACTCCTCCTGACCGATCCTTTGAGCACATGGAGGACTGAGATGCCATGCCAACTGTTGTCCCATCAAATGATTCACCCCTAACACATAAAAGCAAATAATGATTTACCATAACTGTTCAAATCTGATCAACTGGTGCCTATATTTTTCACAATGCATCTGGTCCTACATGATGAGCTGTGCGTTGTCATGCCGTAGCCGTGCTAGAAGCTCCCTGATCCTCCAATCCAGGAAGCGGTTTAGAGTTTCAGTGGGATTTTTATCCACTTTAATTTTGTCCTGGTCACTCCAGATCTCCAAACCCACCAGAGCTACACGTACATTCAGTGGCCGGTAGAACTGGGACAGAGGGCCAGACAGAGATTTAGACAGAAACCTAGACTCACAATCTTACCGACCACAAAATTTTGATCAGTAGTGTACTTGCCCATTTAGAAATAAAACTTACCCAGTCTACTTGGTTTGCCACATCCAACATGCGGTAAATTATGGTTTTATTATTCTTCTGATAATTCAGATACTGTGAGGAAGAAACAGAAAAAGAACGGATTCAAAACTGAAACCATAAATATTCAGATATATAGACTGTAAAGCAATTAAGAGTAGATGTGATGCAGTACATGTACCAGTAGAGGGCGTAAGTGTCTCACAGCTCTGTGTGTGTGTGTGTGTACTGTAGGTGTGAGAGTCAGAGATGGAAATACCTCTACTCTCTTACCTCTTTATGATCAGCCACCAGCACCAGCTCAATATATTTGGTCTCTGAGAGAATGTCTCTCTTACTCTGTCACATAACAGCAGAAAAAAATCATGAGAAAAAACAAACAAATACACATACCTATAAATACACTATGCACAGACAGCATGCTCACCCTGTGTGTGTGTGGGATGATCTGAATGGGAGGAATAGAGGTATGTGACACTCCACAGTCTCTAGACTCCGATGTTTGTGAATCTGTAGGGTAGATCACGTGCATCCATCCTTCTTCCATTTCTCCGCTCCCTTCCTCTTCTTTATCATGCTTTTCTTCCTCAGGATGCAGCTCAAAGCTCAGTGTGGCGTTAATGACTATCACTCCCCTGCAGAGAGAAAAAGAAGTGTCATTACTGACACCTTAACTAACACAGACTGAACATCATGTTAACACATAGCACTCATTGATAATCTGTTAAGAAATACAGACTCCTTTCTCATATTTCACTAGTGTTAATTTTGTCAGCCATTTTAATTTAGTCTTAGTCTTTTAAATTAGTCTTAGTCCTATTTCATACTTGTCCTACTTTTTAGTTTTTATCATATTTATTCAACCTTATTCAAACCTGTTTTTGTTTAGTCAAGTTTTAGTCAAGTGTCATTACTGACACCTTAACTAACACAGACTGAACATCATGTTAACACATAGCACTCATTGATAATCTGTTAAGAAATACAGACTCCTTTCTCATATTTCACTAGTGTTAATTTTGTCAGCCATTTTAATTTAGTCTTAGTCTTTTAAATTAGTCTTAGTCCTATTTCATACTTAGTCCTACTTTTTAGTTTTTATCATATTTATTCAACCTTGTCCTGTTTTTGTTTAAATGATTAAATGTCCGAGCATTTTAGTCTAGTTTTAGTCAATGAAATCTTAGTCACATTTTTTGTCATGCTGGGGGTGGTTAAACTGATCAAAATAAATTTCTCAAAATTATAATCGTAATGATTGCTTTAAATGTATTTTTGCATTTCAGGTATTGCACTTTCACCAATAAGCACAATTAATAGAATGTCTACTCATACACATGGTTTATTTTACCTCACCTATTGTATTAATTTATTATAGGATATTTATTATATAAATTAATATCAAAGACTTATGCACTCTCTCTTTCTACATTATGTAAATAAAATAAAAAACACACACACACACATAAATCTAAACAGTCAAAAATAGACAGGATATTGGGTCCTCAGAACCAAAGGCCAGTGGCTTCTGAGAATTTTTCTATAAAAATAAAAAAATCAGTTGAGCCCAATTAGATATGAATATTAAAAGATAAGATCAGATGATTTATCAAGGTATTATTATTATTATTTTTTACATTTAGATAAATATGTAAGGCAGAAGGCCATGTGACAGAAAATATACTGTATGGGGTTCAGAATTTTCCTCTTGAAGTCTGGACCATTTTTATATTTTGCTTAAAACAAACAATCAAAACACTCATCATGCGCAGAAAACAAAGTTAACTAGTCATTTCAAAGTTTATTTTGTCTTTCCTTGCCATCTACAAATAATTTCCCCAATTTTAACTATCATATGTTTATTTTAAAATGCATTTAACATACTGATTAATAATGCTAAATGCAGATGAAAAAAAAGTCTTGTCACAAACCTGGTTTGAACAGTCAGAATCATTTGATAGGTAAAAATATATTACGTTTTCTGCAGTGTTTTAGCAAAAGTATCAATCTATTTTGCTGCTCACTGTGTTTCTGCTTCTATTTTTAAAATAACCACGTCATCTGTAGCTCTTAATGGTGCTTTAGCATCTTTATAGAGAAGCAACGCACACAGGAAGGGCTTGAATGAAACCCGTTTGGGTCTAGATAAAGAAAAATATTAAAGGATATAACGCTGAAAGATCATTACAATAAACGACCCTGAGTGCTTGTGGTGTGAACCGCTCCGTTGTTTTAAAGTGCTGCTCACTTAAAGGGGTCATATGATGCTGCTAAAAAGAACATTATTTGGTGTATTTGGTGTAATGCAATGTGTTTATGCAGTTTAAGGTTCAAAAAACTTTGGTGGAAATATTTTCCACATACTGTACATTATTGTTTCTCCTCTATGCCCCGCCTTTCTGAAACGCGTCGATTTTTACAAAGCTCATCGGTCTGAAAAGCGAGGTGTGCTCTGATTGGCCAGCTATCCAGTGCGTTGTGATTGGCCGAATACCTCAAGCGTGTGACAGAAATGTAACTTACGCCCCTTAACATACTGTGATGCCGTGTGTGCGACGAGCGCCTGTGCGCCGGTGATGTGCGTGCACCTGTGATGCGCGACGAGACAAAACCAGTAAAACCCATTATAAACGAGGCATTTGTTGCATCCAGTGGGGACATAATTACTGATTATAATGACTTATACGGTCTTTTTACACGTTGCGTTGCGTATCGCGCCGCGTAAATATAAAACCATGTCTGCATTTGTGATCGGAGAAACGACAAACAACAAGCACTACTCTACACTGCTCAAAACATGCATTTGAATCATCAGTGGCAAATTCTTTAAATATAAAAACTTACTTACAGTCTGTGAGTCATGAAGCACCAGACTGTATGCCAGACAAAATGCCAGACAAAATGCGCTGCACACATCGGAATATTTGGGTTGAAATGTTCTGGAACAGTGTTGTAAATACAACTTAACCACTGATTTCTAGTTGTGTCCTCCTTTGGAAGGCCAAACAAAGTAGTTTCGCTTTCACAACGAAACACACAGCGTCTCCACAACATGGCAGCAGCGGCAACAATACTGCAGCCTTCTTTCTTTGCGTGAACATTTGGGCAGCGTTATGCAAATCTTCCCACATAGTGACATAGGTATGTGGGGGCGTGTTAGAACGAACCGTTTTAGGTAGGCGTGGTTGACTCTTAACTTTTATAAAGAATATCTCTTTGGATTTGAGACTTTAGTCTTTGCAACTTTACAGATCTTCTTTATGCACCAAGAGCTTGTAACACTCCAAAGAGAAAGGAAAAATTGAAATCGCATCATATGACCCCTTTAAGTGAAGTCACTGTGACTGAAGTGCTGCTGTTGCCATTTTGTCTCACGGTCCGATTGGAACCAAGCCAAGGTCTGGACCTGGACCGAATATGCCTGCACTACACGATTATTGCCCCGATTTTCCGTCCGTTTTACAGTCTGGAGAAGTTGACGCTAGTTGGCGAAAGTCAGAGCCAGTCTGCAGATTTGAGTTCACAGATTCCATAGAAAATCACATATAGTGTATGATGGTCACAGGCTCTGATTTTGTAGCTTCAGATTTGATTCAACTGACTTTAAATGGAAAGGTTACATTTATTCTCTCTATTTTTCTGAAAGTCCAAGCGAGCTAGTCGAAACTCTCTCTTTCTTTACAGGCAATCCTGAATTTGTAGATGTGAAGAACAAAACGTGATCATCACACAGTAACAAGCACACACTTAATCTGATGAAATGCTAATGCCACATTAAAGTGAAGATGAAACATTACTGAGCAGAGAAGAATAAACAATAAAAAAATAAATAAATCATGAGAAGTGATAGTAAAATTGGAGCCAGTTTGGAAACTTTGCTGAAACCACATTTTTAGGAGACTTCCAAGCATGTAGTAGGTGAAGGTCAAGTTCACTCTCGAGAAAGAACTGGACATAACCCAAATAGGCTGAGTAAAAATATTGATTTTGTGAATATTCATGAATAGATTCATATAGATTTTTTATTCTATGGTAGTATTCCTGTACTGCTTTTCAGCGGTAATGCACCCTACTAAATCTACAGCCCCGGCAAGAGTCACATTTTAACCCAAGTTTCACCTAAAATAAAGGTAGAAAACTTCCATATTGTCCACGTGGCTGTGTGCAACATAGAGTGTTGACCCACAGTCCAAATTAAAAACAAATGACTTTTATAAGCAGGTTCATTTTATTGAATCAAAAACATACAGAGCAACCACGTTACCCAATTCACGAACAAATGACTTGTTTGAGTTGGCCTTTTTAATGAATCAATTAAAATCGCTCACAAACTCATTTTATTAAAAAGCAATTGAACTAGATTCAGTTTAGTCTTGTAATTCTTTTTATTTTAGATTGCAATGTACCAAGTTAAAGAGTTCTATACTAATTTATAGTAATAACTGAGAATTTCTTTCATATGTAAGCAAAATATTACACATTATAGACTGAAATAAACAAAAGACTCAGAATCCAATTCAATCGTGAATTTGTGAATTGAGAGTTGTGAATCTGAATTCAATTCAGGACATCAGCACATGTGTATTGATAGCCGGTCCTAATCCCAATATTTATGTTTCTTTTTTAAATCTAACTTTATTTGTTATTATTACAGTAACCTTATTACATTGATGTTAACTACACTCTTAAAAATAAAGGTGCTTCACAATGCCATAGAAGAACCTTTTTGTCTAAATGGTTCCATAAAGAACCTTTAACATCTGAAGAACCTTTCTGTTTCACTAAAGGTTCTTTGTGGCGAAAGAAGGTTCTTCAGATTATAAAAAGGTAAGAAAGAGATGGTTCTTTAAAGAACCTTTGACTGAATGGTTCTTTGTGGAACCAAAAATGGTTCTTCTATGGCATCGCTTGAAGAACCTTTTGAAGAACTTTTATTTTTAAGAGTGTAACATTAAATTGCTGTTGGCAAGTATTTAAAGGCTGCATCACCTACAACATTTTACAGCTTAAAACAATACATAAACAGCTGTTTGGTTAATGGTTACTGTCTGAATTACCAAGGTGATGTAAGCCGGAAAGGACAGCTGTTTCAGAGGCAAAACTTTTCCTTACATAACATGAATGCACAAAATAACCAGTAGTCTGAATTAGGAATGTAAATAGGGTCAGTTTTGATTTCATGTCTCAAGTACGAGACGGTTATGCTGAAATCCTGGATGGATGTCAGACCTCTTACTGCTCTCTCAGATCTCATCCAGTTTTTTGCGAAAGCTTTAAATGTTCTTAAAGATATTGTGGAGCTGCTGAAAAGGTTCATCAAAAGGTCACGAGACTGACATCCCAAGAGCATCACTCTCTAAACCACATCTGCTGTCATTTACCATGCTGAACAACACACCCACACAAACACTTTCTCCCAAGATCGAACCTCTGGGCTGTTCACAAAAACTGAAGCCCACATTCAACCATCAGATACTGCTCCAGCATTGTTCAGATTTCCTACAAAACCACAGGCATCTATTTGTAGGCTATACGTTTATTGCTATGGTTCTGGTGAGCGCCTTTCCTATGAACTCCTGGGAACAGACTGCAGTTCACTGGGAATGGGTGGATCGCTTGTCTCTGAACAACCAGGGCCTAGTCAAACTAGTGACTGAGGCAAAGATGAAAATGAGGGTTTGTATGCGTGTACTTTTCAGATAGACATCCCAAGCATATGTACTACACAGTGTGCCACCAATGAAACTGGAAGGTTTTCTTTTACTTTTGGTCTTTGTTTGTTCTCAAGCGTGTGAGACAAAGACACTCAGTAAAAGGAGGAGTTTGGAGGTGGAGGCAGAGCAGAGATCTTTATTCAGGCATCAATGCCCAAAACTCCAAACTTTTACAAAATGCCTGCCAATTCCATCCTCAGTGTCCCAGAGTCCATTCCTTCACACCCGACTAATTTTTCGCTTTCATTTCTTTGACTGTAAAACATTCCACAATCTTTCTTTTTATTTCCTTTGCCTTCTGCTCTGTCCTCTCTCTTTTTCTCCCCCTCTTTATAAGCCTCTCTTTTTTAGTCTGAGGTAATGTCCCTGAGCACACGCTGTATGCAGCGCGATGACCTCAGCAGCTGATGAATGCTGGGTGGGGTACTTTTACTGAGGGTAGCTGAGGGTGACGAAGAAAAAGAGCGTAAGAGAAGGGGAGGATGAGAACTGCACCAGAATGCATGGTTTGCCTGTGCCTTAACCATGGCCCATATGATACCTTCTTGGTTCATACAGTCGGATGTGGAGTATTTAAAGACATGTGGTTGAGTAAATGGGTGATTCATAAGTGTTGGTGATTCGCTAAAAAAAAGAACTGACTCATAAGTGTCACACTAGTATATTTTGATTTCCTTAAAGGGCTCACAAAAGTAATTCGCTCAAGAAATGTTTTTCACTGGTAGCAATGTATGTTTTGCAAAGTGCATGGAAACATCATCCGAGTGTCCCGTCCACGTGAATCTGGTACCTAACCCTAGTAGCCACTATATTTAATTGTGGTTGAAGTAAATAATAAAACTCCACATGTTAAACTCTATTAGGGTGCCATAAGAGATTTCTTATGGAATGACACTCAGAAAATATCCTTATTACATGACAGAACATTACATGTCTGTGCTCTGTAAATACATTTGTTTGGCCAATAAGAACGCTTTGAGGCACTGTGTGTCAATCATTTTGAAGGCTGCCCACAGAGTTCACCCAAAAATGAAAACTCTGTCATCATTAACTAACCCTCATGTTGTTTCAAACCTGCATTACATTCTTTCTTCTATTGTTTGCCATTGACATCCACTGTATGGACAAAAAAGACAAATAAAGCTTTAGAATGACATGAGGTTGAGTAAACGATGATCGAATTTTCATTTTTGGGTGAACTATCCCTTTAAGCTGTATAAGCAATTTTTAATTTTTAATTTGAGATGAACACTCTCTCTAATTGCCATATTAATATAATTTGTTCCAGTTAGTGGGTGGTGGATGGCTTGAGGACAACTGTTTATAATCAACAGATTCACTGATACACACACACCCAAGTCATCACCCGCCTTTCCTCTCCATGGCAAAACAGGCTAAAAACAGACCATAGTTGTCTGATTCAACCAGGCACAGAGGGGCTGCTTTACTGTGCATGACAAAATAAATGAGTCAGCGTGTAACCTAAGGAGCATTGCATATCGCACTGTTAAGAGAAGTGACAAAGAAAAGAAAAGAAAAATTAAGAGACAGTAAATGAGTAATTAAAGCTTAAGTGAGGGAGGTGGGTTTGGTGTCCGTATCTGTCCTGTCCTGGAGGTGTGTGTTGACATATTCAGCTGGAAACTTCCTGACATAAAGTATGATCAGAGAGGAGAGGAACTAGAGGCAACATTAAGGGGACGGACACTTCCTGTGCAGCTGAGAGCAACTCTGAAGTCATGTCCTGCTAAATTCCCCCATTGCACACACACACACTTTTATTCCTAGTTCCAGTAACGAGGAATGTTATCCACATAGGCATGAAATGTTAGTCAATTTAACATGCTGTTTTAATGATTCATTATTTCTGTTATTAGATGGTGCAAAAACTCACCTGTAAAACATCACTCAGGCTTCTCCTAAGTCCATCAACAACAGCAAACGGCCTTGTCTTCGCCAGAGGCAGTTCTCTTCTATGACTTGTGACTGTAGGAGATTTAGAAAAATTATATATATATATATATATAAGCATCTTCTGATATAATTTGTAACACATTTACAAAATAATATAAATATATATTTATGATGCCTAAAAAGTTTCTTGAGAATTTCTGTAGATTTATATATATATATATATATACACACATACATGTATAGACTAGGATAAATCCAAATAAATTATGGCTTCCTACTATGAACCACGTGGCATTTCAAATATCTTGTCACTGGAGAAATAGGTTCAAGGTCATTTTAAGGGATTTTTATCTCCGGTCTAGTGAGAGATGGTGCTCAATCAGGTGGGATTTGTGGTTCTATGGCAGTGGAGGAAGGACAAACAGAATTTTTACATTCAACACTATAAGTGCATTCATGCTTTGTTGCTGGAGTTAGAAACATGAGGGGCTCTTTCTCAGTGGTTTACAAATCAAGCAGAGTGAACTTTGCTAACGGGTTGATCTTCAGCAAAGATGTTCTGAGCTAATAATATCCTGACTATTCATCAGACGTCTGTGGAAAACCTTTTCAGAATAAGCACTGCGCGAATGAACCAGCACGTCATGATGTTCTGGGGTTTGACTATGACCTGATGACTAAATCTTGTGGGCCATAAACACATGCTCTTCATGCAAACCTTTTTTTCTTTGGATTTTGAGGGGAAAGTGTGGGCATGTGCTTCATCAGATTCACCCTGACATTCTCCTGTAATTTAAACATCCAGATTTGCATTTTTTGGTTGAATAGTGTTTGTTGAGCTCTTACCTCTTCGGTTGAAGTATTCTCTGGAGTATCGGCCTGACAGGGCAAAGTGTGGAGGAATGGGACCCAACAGCTCAATGACGTGAGCTATGTGATCTGGAAAACAATACAACACATTTCTGGACTAAGGAAACTCTTCCTTTAATGGTAATCATTGCATAATTTAAAGCCTATATATATATATGTTTCTGAAAGATATATATTAATGTTTCTGAAAGTCTCTTACACTCACCAAAGAGGTGTTCATTTGACCAAAAATACAGTAAAAACTAATAATGTGAAATATTTTTATAATTTAAAATCACTGCTTCTATTGTTATATTATGCTGAATTCATTTATCAAAATAAATAAATAAACGTTTTACTGATCCCAAACTTCTGAACGGCCAGCTCTGGGGAAAAAAGTATTTGAAAATGAGAAGAAAAAAAACTAAGGTACAAGTACTTAAATTATGTTAAGCAGCTGTCACTGTTTAGAAGTATAAAATAATCCCTTTGAAGTTTTTTATCATGCCAATAACTATATCCTGGGAGGAAGACCAAGAGAACTGACCTTCATCTCGAGTGTAGTCCTCTCCTGAGTGAGGCTCAAACAGATAGTCTCCAGTCACCAACTCAAACGCCTGTGAAGACATCATATTACTGCTCTCTCACATGACGCACAAGCAGGAAGCTCAAATCTACATATGAACATTCTGACCATTTTTTCAGTGTATTTATGGAAAAGAAGATGTTAGATCAACACTGAATGAGTTCGTACCATACACGCAGTGCTCCATATGTCAGCGGGGGGTCCGTACTCGGCTCCGATCAGC